>NW_027255884.1:0-35000 GCF_005286985.2 Setaria viridis
ATGATCCCTCCTGCCGAGAAGGGTGGAAGGACAGGGGAGCACGCCAACGTCTCGATCAATAGGAAGAAAAGGGAGTCTTTTTTTTCCTATTCCTATTTATTAGAAGGAAATCTATGATATAATAATATAGGGAGGGAGTCTTTTTCTGTCTTGAGGGTTTTATTTGAAATCAAAATCGAAATGCCTCAACTTGATAAATTGACTTATTTCTCACAATTCTTCTGGTTATGCCTTCTCCTCTTTACTTTTTATATTCTTTTTTTTAATAATAATAATGGAATACTTGGAATTAGCAGAATTCTCAAACTACGGAACCAACTGCTTTCGCACCGGGGGAACAAGATCCGGAGCAAGGACCCTAAGAATTTGGAAGATATCTCGAGAAAAGGTTTTAGCACCGGTCTCTCATATATGTACTCCAGTTTATCCGAAGTATCCCAATGGTGTAAGACCGTCGACTATTTGGGAAAAAGGAGGAAAATCACTCTGATCTCTGATTTCGGAGAAATAAGTGGCTCACGAGGAATGGAGAGACAGATTCTCTATTTGATCTCGAAGTCCTCATATAACACTTCTTCCAGTCGGATCACTTGTTGGAAAAACATAATGCTCACACATGTTCCACACGGGCAAGGAAGCATAATCTAATGAAAGCCGTCTGAGATTCTTTTCTTTCTATAGGAAAACCCTGAGGAGAAAGGATCCTTGCCTAGAAGAGAAGGGATCCAGAAAAAGTTGGATGTCAGGAAGCTGAAGCGGAAATGCAATTCTCGGGTGAGGAAAGGGTTGTCTCAGGTACGGTACGCCTGGGGCAGGATTGAATCGATGTACCTAAGCTAAACTTATAAGATTGAACCACCTATAGACGGAATTAGGAGAGCTGAGGTTTAATCCAAGACCAGGAAAGGGCCATCCTTACAAGATCACAGATGAATGAGAGGTGCTTGTAACTGTGCCAATGACTTTAGCATTCTATTGAATGAAATAGAAAGTCAATCTCATTCTTGACTGTTGTCTACTGCCTACCACTAGATTCTTTATCTGTCAATTCCTACTCCTACTACCTGTCAGAACAATGACAGTTAGCTACGAGAATGTCAGAAAAACTCCACTTTATACCCGCGTTACCGATTTCCACTACGGTGAGTTCCGAGACGAAGCTTGCCTACCCTTTGAAACAGCATAGGCCAGCTACTATTCAGTTCCACTAGCCTCTACTAAACATTCTATCCTACTAAATTGGCCACTGTTGGCAGAGAGCGAGGTTGTCCGACAAAACTAGATAAGTTCAAGCAAGCAAAGAGATTGCCTAGGGCGAAAGCAAATAATCAAGAGAAGAATCAAATAAGTGTTGAAAGCCTAAGCAAAAGATAGAATTCAGTATTGCCCTATGTACTAAAGCGAACTAGCGAAGAAAGGCGAAGAATGGCTTTGTTCAAGCCCAAGCAATTTCAAAGTAAAAATCTATCTCTGAGAAAGCATTCAATCTTTCATCTTTATATTCTATATCTGCTTGTTTCGAGTCCTTCTTTTACTTTATCCTTCCTTTCTTTTTAGTCAAGATGTGCTGTAAGGATTAAGAGTGTACCTTATGTGTTTTCAATTCTGCTTCGCTTTCATCAGCCTTATTATGGGTTTGCCTGGGCGCTTCCTTATATTATATTATCTATACTCCCCTCCCTTTCTGATTATTCTATTTAATGCAAGAGTAAGGATAGACGTCTTATTCTTCAGTGTTGAGATAGAATGACTGTAGACCCTCTTCTCTCTTTTAGTTAGCCTTACTTATTTATTCCAATTCCTCAGCTGGAAACAGAACTACCAAAGGGAAGAAGACAGAAGGCAACAAAGGCGCGTAATCAGCTTCAAGCATATAGAGAACTTGACTTACTCACCTACTTTAATGCCTGCTTTTTACTACTTGAAAGCTGGCTTGGCTCTCAGACCAATTAACTTGACACCTGCTTAGCGCCCTCACTGCTACTTCTCTCATTAAGCTGCTCTCTCCTTTTATCAACTTATGAAAAAACAGCCTATTGATCTTCCGTCGCCCGCTATGGATGGTTGCAGTTGCCAAAAGGCTACCTTTTCGCACAACACTTAAATGAGTCACTGACTGGTTTTGACGTACGTAATACTTAACCTTACAATCGGCATTGCCCTTCTTCTTGCAACAGAGGATTCGTTCTCTACGCCGAAAGGACTAAGAGCTCTTATTCCGCAGCCTTTAGCACATAATGGAATTGCTCCTTCTATGCCTCCTCATCTGTCTCGCCAGCAAATCCTGCTAACAGCCTAGTCTATTAGGAAACAGCTGATTCAATTGCTAAAACTGCTGTTCGAGAAGGGGACTAACGGCACTGATTTCTAGTGCTATAACAGAAACTGCCCTTAACGCGCAAATGAAAGCCCTCACTACACTCTTTACCAGCAACTGCTCCCGCTTATGGTAGTAGATAAACAGGTGGTGGACATGTATCTGCAGCCTCTGCAGCTGGTAGATTGACTGTTTTATATGGACTGAGGCTGCAACTGAGGGTAGTGCCTGAGAATGCTACTCTATTCCTGGAATTAGCCATCCCCTTCTTTGACTATTCGACCTGCTCCTCGAAGCAAGGAAGGGAATTCAGATGGCATTGAATGCCCTTTCCGCAAGAAGGATAGGAGTTGGCTTACCGCATCTACCTTCTCATCGCGGGATAAGGGCTGGGGCGTTAACTTAAGTACTAAAGCAGCTGGACCGGCTGCCTTCGTTGATTCCCCACGAAGGAATCGGAATATCGCTACTTCCCCTTACTGTCCTAAGCAGGGGAGATGGATTAAAAACCTTGTGTGAAGGAAAGGCTGTAAATGTCGTTGACCATTAATCCGGTTGAAGGACAAATGGAATGGAGAGTAAAGGAAAATAAGGTCATTCTTCTGTCTAGCTTCTGGTCGGTGCCCCTGATCCCTACGCTACGAGCAGAGGATGAGAAAATCCGCTAGGCCCACCCTAGGCCTACTTTCTACCTCTTTCCAGCACCTTAGGCAGTAATGGAGAGTGTCCCGGAAAATCAATATATCGAGGTTAACCGAACCAAGAATTTCGAGCTTCCTTCCAACCAACTGAAAAACAGACACCTTTATACGACGATAGGAAGAGCACAATGCACGCTTTCTACGATGAATGAGCTCGAGAGTTATGGAAAACGAAAGTCTATCAATCACCTAACAAAGAAAGCAGTCATACACTTCCACTAACTTTCATGACCGGTTGGAACGAGATTTTCTGACTATGCAGATCCGGAACGAACTGTCCAACTCACAATTGAACATGATGCCCCAAATCAATCTTGGCCCAGGAGAACTAGTAGCGGAGCGAAGGAAAGACCTCACATTACGTACGCCAGAAGAAGCTTGTGAACGCGATATAAAGTGAATACCGCCCATGGCCAGGAATTCCTGAACAAGGAAGGGGCGGCCAGACATTACATACGCTAGGAAAACCTGAAATACGAGCCAGCTTCGAGCAATGAAATGAATAATTCAAATTACGCAGAAAAGTCTGACAGCCAAACCTTAAGGGTTGTATTCCCCATAAACTTCTAGTTATTCTCCAGTATGAAAGGTTCTAGTGACATTGCTGCTATTGCTGGAAGTCCAGTTTCATTTTGGCTGGGAGTTCTCTGTCAGCTAGTGGGAGTCCTGCTATTCTCATTGTAGGCGTAGTTGCTTCTTTCATCCAGCCCAGCACGCCATATAATCCCTTTTCCATGCCCGTGCTTTGACCTCTTTCTACGCCTAAGTTAATGTCGATCCAAAGGAAGCCATTTAGATCTGAGTTAAGGAAGGAAGTTAATTTAAGCAAGAGAGCGAGACGTCCCTATAACACATCGCTGACGTCCTCAAGGCTTTCGTTGTCGAAGAGTGAAAGATCTCACAAGTCCTCCATACGTCAGTTTCTATTCCAGCCCAGCAACGAAGTGCCCGTCGGTCTGCAACATTCCCTGGTACGAGTATGCAGCGTAGTGACTAGTTGATTCTTCAATTCCTTGAAGCCCGTTGCGTAGTCCGTGTCGAGTTGTCCAATCCTTTATCAATAGGTACAACGGCAATCAGCGTCCTTCAATTCATGCTAGTCGTTGAGAACTCAGCATGTCGTCGTATTCTGGCGAACTCCGATCCGTTGTATGTGTATTTATCATCAGCAATTATATTTTCAATAAAAGCTGTATTAGTGACTTGTATAATTAAATATATTCTCAATTATATTACTACAGTAGTGGATGAGAAGAAACAAATCGATTTTATTTTATAGTTCGCCCTCCAGCACTCTGTGTTGAGTGGGTGTCAATATTTAATAAGGACAATAAGCGACCACTATTATCAGCAATAGCTCAATGGGTAACTACTGAGCAACAATATCGTTATAGTTGGTATGTAAAAGAAGATCAAACTATTCGATTATCGTCCTTGAATGAAATATGGAAATTCTTAGGATTGAAGTGTTTTAGCAATCTTGAGATAAATTTCGACACATTTAATAATTGTAAATTTGGAAAAGGGATTAAATCAATTTATCCAAATAATTCATTTGCTTCAGTTATAGTGCAAGTTGGAACTTGCAGTTTTAACAAAAAGACCAAAGAGTATGTATCGGGGGTTTTTAATATCCTAGTTATGATGGGGATAGGTGTAATTGTTTGGTACAATTCATTCCAGTGGGTTCTGATCCATTCCCTATACCTGTATCATCAATGCCACCAGATGCATATGAAACTTTTCTAAACCCATTTGCCGATGTTGAGGGTTACAAAAAGATTAATTTGTTCATAACTAATAATGATTTCCTTGACAGAGTTATATCGGTATATCGTCTTCAGAGCCCCTTTAATGATATACTTCCTCCTCATGAATACCCAATTGAGGAGGATCCGCTTCAAAAACATCGTTATGCATGTATTGGTACAGCTATCATTGTAGCTAGCTTTATAGCAGCCAATGGGGTGATTCCAGGATTACATGTTTAATAGTTAGTATGATTCTAATTGATATACGGAATATTACCAAGCAGTTTGAACAAGGTGGTTAATGGGTAAGTAGTTGGAGAGGGGGTGAGGATGGTGAGTCCATTCTTTGGCACAATTAATTTACGAGCAGATGATATGATATTTATTCATAAGGAATTTACGAGTTTGGTGATTGATTATCAAAGTAGTGCACAGTATTCATTGAAAGGATTGCTGTACAGGTAGATTGACTCGGGTAAACAGTATCTAAGATAGAATCTATTGCATGAGTAGAGACGAGCTTTTCACCATAGCAGTGATAGCATCTGAGTGTATAATTGGGATGGTGTTTGTTAGTGCAACCGTTTCTTCATCTAGGAAGATATCAATACAGGTATGCAGATGGCTAAGCTGAGAATCAATGCCTGAGGGGTTATCGAGAGTCAACCCAGTCTGGCCTACAATACAAGTTTTTGGACTTAGAGAAACTCGATGAGGTGTAAACTGATGTAGAGGATCCAGATAAACAATACCCTTTCTGAGTTCTCTTCTGAGATGAAAGAAATCATATCTCAACAGGGAAACAGGACCTGCCCAAGCGCCTTCCCGAGATCGGACTCGAGGGAAGGTAAGACCGGAACGAGGTCTAGCCCTAGTGGAGGCCACCCTCGCACGGAAAGCAAGCACTTACAAAAGCAGGATGTAGTCATGGTTTGAAGAAAAGAATACGAAGCAACGTTGCGTGTTTTTTCTTTTGTTTGAGTTTCTTTAATGTTTTTTCTTTTGTTTGATCTGTAAATAAAAAAGAAACTATTGAACTAGAATGCAAAAAGCATAGGACGAAAAAGTTGCAATCAGGTTCTGTTTTATAAAATCCGTAGAGAAGAAGAGTGAAAGTGGAAAAGTAATTCAGTTTCGAGGGTAAACCACTCACTAGCGTAGAAATCTATATACTAGAAGCGTGGGGTAACTTCGCATACCATTCCCAATCAGAGCCCTCGAGCCAGAAAGAGCTTGGACATGACCCCCTCGGAGAAGGCGTCACTTTTCTTTAAATACGATGATGAACTCGGGTCGTTAAATTTCGACCGAACCAAAAGTTGGGAGTTCCGGAATGTCTGCTTTGCTGAGATTCCTCCATGGAAAAGGCCAATTGCCAAGTATGCCGTGGTTGGTTTACCGGTGGAAAGGGGAGAAAGGAAAGATGTGGGAAGAAAGCGCGAGCTCTTCAATCAGTGAGCATACTTCATGTAAATGTAGGTCTTGTTGCAGCATGGGCGTAAAAAGACATCATAGATAACAACTAATTCTCGTAAAGTTCTTTCGGTTCAAGGGAGGGTTACTTACAAGTGGAGTCTGGCGAGGAACTGGAAGGAAGAGCCTGCTTGAGCGAAAGCGAGTCAAAGACGGATCAAGCTTTTCTAAAAGAAATAGCTCCGGCGTGAACAGTAAAAGCAAGCACTGATCGCTACTACGCGTAATAATTATTCTCGAGAAGGGACAGAGGCGGCGAGTGCCGGGAAGGGAAGGAACGAATTTTCAATAGCATAACTTGGGCTCCTAGAATATGGGGCCCTTGGGACAATCTATTTGATTGCAGGGATAGGTACGCTGAATATGACTGGGGATTTTCCTATGGGTATTGGAGCGGGTCCAAGCAGATTAAAGAGGATGAGTTGTCAGAGACTGCTATTTATTCGAATTATTTCTGGTCTTTTCATTCTAATACTCTATCCGAGAGTTCTCAGTATTTAGCAAAGCTGTTCCTATCTAACGGAAGGCTCCTGGATCAAATGACAAAGACATTGTTTGTGGAGAAAGAGGTGGCTTTTCCCGGATGAAACATTTGATTTGTGTAACAGGAGAAAGATTTCCCACTCCTTAGCCGTAAAGATATGTGGCCATGAAAAAGGGAGGGGATTCAGTGGAACAGGATTGGCCGGGCGGTAGAGTTGTGGAAACACTTGTTGATTCCTATTTTGGACCCTAGCTCCATGGAACAATATGCTACTGCGGAAACATGGAAGAATTGCAATCTTAGATCAAAACACTATGTATGGGATGATATGAACTGCCTAAATAAGAATTCTTGAGCGTCGAACAACCTGAGTACTAACTACATCAAACAATTTGCATTAATGAAACTGTGTAAATCCACCGGATAATCAAAAATACGCATGTCTGATGAAATGGTTGTTGCTATCTGCTTCCATAACGAATCCTTGGTTTAACTGAATAAGTAAAGAAAATTGGCCCTTTCTCTTCGTCTCAGATCGATGGATCTTCTCGATTGGAAGATCTCCCATATGGATAATACACATTCCAGTTGACCGAGCCTAATGCTAATTGTTTTGTTCCGAAGCAAAGATATCCGCGGAGGCCGGTTCGTTCGTCCTATTCTGATATTCAGGACCAAGAGGTCCTGGATTCTCTTTCGGATAGGCCCCGAAAGGAGAAGAGAAGCTGAAATGCCAACGGACCTCTGTCTATTCTCTAATTCACCCGATCCGATAGTACCCGTTTTTGGAACGTCCAGTGCCAAAAGTCACTGAATGGGTAAGTCACCAATCCAATCCCTTTGACAAATCGGGTGTCATAAATCAACAGACGTTTGAACGCGGATTATCGGGCAATACAAGCCTTTTCCACTTGAAGGTAGAAACACACGAAGACCTGCCTTTACTAGCGATATAGAGCGATATAGACAAGCGTCTTTTACGCGCTATTTGGCTACTGAAATTTGATTTGACTAAAAAGGGTTAAAGAAGTCTAGTTCGGGCGATATACTATCGAACTTGTTTTGACATATTATCATATAGAAAGAGGATTGAGAAATTGAGGACAGAATGCTCACTCATTTTTCCTTGGAATTCATCATCATTTTTTGATATCTATGTTCGGAAAAGGGAAGATAGCCCTGTTGAGAAATGCAAGGCTGACAGATGTCCCACTGTGCCATGACACAACGGATAGCGGACGGAAGCGAGGAAGGGGGAACCCTACCGACCGCATGCCGAAAATGCATTTCTCCTTTGAATTACTCATTGAATGGAATTTCGCACCGGAAACTTTTCTAGGAGAAGTTCGAATCCGTTCCGTTCGGATATTGATCGGTCTTGGTTTGACATGGTTTACGCGTTACTGGTTCCCGGAAGAGTCAATTTCTCCATTAGCTAAACCCTTTCTTACCCTACCTTTGGACTCGTATTTTGTTCGTACACAATCAACGGAGGCCCCCCCCGACATATGTTGCAACGTCTTCAATAGCATGCTCTTACTTCGTCTTTCCCTTAATAAGTCATCAAATTTGGTGCTTTTCGATCCCCAGTTGCTATGGGGAACAAAGGCAGAAATACAATAGATTCCTCCATTTAAGTGGTTCTCGCTTCTCCTTGTTCCTGTTCCTAACTCCTCCCCGGGTAGTTCCCAATGTTTGGCACTTTCCATACTTCGTGGGTGCAACATCAACAAATTCGCTCATGATCAAGTTACAACCTAAGATCTATGACTATATTATGTTAACTGTTCGTATTTTGTTCATTCCATCGGTATGCTCCCAGGTACCTGTAATTGTGATCTGTTTGCCAGAACCAAGGGGTCTTTCTGTGGAAACCTTCACGAGCAATCGTCGTTTTTTGATGGTTTTTCCGCTTATCACAGCAGCTCTTTCCACACCTCCGGATATCTGGTGCCAAATCGTCGCCCCTTTCCTTATATATTCGATAATCGAGTTTGCTATCTTTGTGGCATTGATTGTACAAGTTCGTGAAGAGGGCTGGACGAGTAGAATGAGGGAAAGCGGCTCGATCGAGAAAAAAGAGGAGTAGACTAGCCCCCCTAGAACTGAAAAAAGTCACTATCAATGAATTCCCGAGCAATTCTAAACCAACATATGCGATTCATTCCCGTAATGATTATAACAAACAGCAGACTCCTTGCCTTATTTTCGGGATGAGTGATACATCCGGCGAGCGCCGGTGAAGAACGCAAGCAAAGCTGGAGCTCGGGCATTGAACTATTCCATCAAGCAAGAGAAAGGAGGCAAACAGGGTTGAAGGCCTGGGGAGCGAACCGAAAGCTCAGCTTTGCGGACTCTTCCTTTATTTAGTATAGGCAAGTCAGTACCCTCAAGTAAACTCCCTCTCCCCATACCGATCGAGTACTAAAGCTCTATCCTATTTCTGTTCGATCAAAGCGAAATAGTGGCTTGGCTGTCCGACGCTTGATTCTCCAGGTTCGGTTTATCCACGCTTTGTTTTTAGATATTGGTGCTCAATGCTTGTGACCGCCACTCTTCATAAATAGCTTTAGCTCGGGTTGACTGTGTACCCATAGGCTTGTTTATTAGGCTCATACAGACAAACTGGACATCTCGCCGACCTACAACCATACCAAGAAGATCCCTTGATTCTGCTTCCGTCTATCATTCTTCTGTAAGGAAGTCAAAAATCGGGTTGGTTAAGCAATTGGTAGCCCCCGGATGAACGGTAGAATCCATCCATAGATTAAAAGAAATATACTCATCAGGGCTAAAAAAAGAAAGACTAGCAGAAAGAATATCGAACCCCCTCGTAGAGGATTAAAAAAAAAAAAAGAAGAGACCTCGAGTCAGCGCATAAAGAATGGAATGGTACATTACCACCATTATTAGTTAGAAATCCATACCATTCACTGAAGCACAGGCCCGAGATCGAGCGCCAGGGTCAAAGCCTTGATGACCGGAGGGGTCGGCATAAGATTCTATAAGACTCGCTTGGTCCATCAAAGATAGAAAAAGAGAGAATTAGGCAGAACCACCTATCAGCATTCAGACTTAAGAAGACAAAAAGTTCGTACCAAGATGAGGCATCTTTAGATGGAGAAAGAGAAAGTCTGGCAATGACCAGGCTTATACATCTATCAGTCGTGAGCGAGAGGTATAGCAAGAGTGATCTTCCCTGAAAAAAGTAGTACCAAGACCGGAAAATCAAACAGATAGGTTTGAATCTTCTCGAAAGCGCACAGCATAGTCAGTGTAGGGCATAGTTCTACTAAACTAAATGGTCCAAGGAAATCTGGCAGGAGAATGATCGGCTAGAGACGATTTTCCTCTTGATCACCCTCCCCAACTTGCCTCTGCGCATGTAGACGAGAAGCGCTCTCAGTAAATTAGCAAGTCTTGTGGGTACTCCGATCTTGTATGGATTCCCAGACAGCTCACCGTACGTAAACTTATTTACGAAGCTAAAGTAATGGTTGAATTACAGTTTTTTCCAGACCTCCGAATTGTGTTGCAATGAAAGCAGGATCACCGACTCTATGTCAAGTTCTCAAAGTGTTTTCTTATATAGAAATCACCAGAAAGCCCCCACGTTCTTTATTTAGATAAGTAATAGTAGCCAAAAGTGGGATGATAACCTTTTTCGACACCAATCGGGCTCTACCTTCCTTCTTTACCTCCTCGGCCTCCGCCTCTGCCGGATCGAGATAGATGCCCATCATCCCCTTTCCTTAGATAGAGAAGAATCATTCTGAGCGAGTCCATAAGAAGCGCATCGGTTCCGGGGGGAGACCAAAGATCTTGCGCGACCGGTCCGCCACTCAAAAGAGAAAGAAGTCTCGTTAATCTCTTCATGCTTGTTCCAAGTTCGAAGTACCGTTTGGCCAAAGAAAAACCCGCTTCCTGACACGATTGCCTCTTTATATAGATAGAGTCATCCATCCGTCTGAGTCGGTAGCAGGAAAGCCATTGTTGCGTTGGAGTTGTTCAAGAAAGTGTATATTAATATCACCTTGATGCGATTCAGCAAGTTCCCGCGCGTTACGCCGCCGAGTTCCTTAATTATGTACTCAAAAGCGTAAGCAAAGATCCAAGCTTTCGAGGACCGAGATATTGACGGAAAAGGTAAGTACAGTTGGTTTGCAAGGGTCAAGATATGCTTAATAGCACTGAAGGGCGCTAGCTAGGCTACTACCTAATATGCCAGTAATAGGGCTAGCACCGGTTTATGCTACTATAAAAAAATCTCTCACTAGGGCAAAAGATGCCTTGTTTTCATTCCCTTGCTTGTGATGATTAGTTCATCAAGTCGGAAAGGTAGCTTGGGCAAGTCATTTGATACAATAAAACTAACTGCTAACTATAAAGGAAAAGGATGTAAAACCACCCTGTTGTTGTGAGCCGCCCTAAAGACCCGATCTGTAAGGAGTTGGTGTGAGGAGGTTAGGTGCAGGAAGTTAATGCTTAACAACTTGAAATTGATAATAATGGCTAAGAAAGGACGGAAATTTCTCTACCTATTGTAGTGTCCCGAAGGTACTAGGAAAGGTTTCATGAAGAGGTGATGTGCTTTTTCACACTAAAATCTTTTGAGGATAAAGTGGCAGTGAGTTATTTTGTAGGATGAGGGTGAATAAATGTTTCAATTGAGGATAATAAGTCTAGTACTTTGATCGGGAGGTGGGTCATCCTACTTTTGTCATATCCGTAAGATCAAGAAATACCTGTAATCAAGTGGTAGAGCCGCGACATATGAAGAAGCACTTCCCCAGGGCTCCACCCGAACCATATCCAGCTTCACTAAGATGGAATGTCCACCATTCTTGTTCCTCCCAATTTCAATAGGGATTCAATTGCGATTTTATTGATATCCTATCTTAGCACCACAAGCTTGCTTCACCACTAAAACCTACTATGTGAAAAGGATTAGTTCCCGAGGCGAAGAGATGAGAAAAAGTCTGCCTGAAATGATGTTGCATCAAGACTTTTGTGGACCACTCATTGGAATAATTCCAGGAATCAATCGTACGGAAACTGGACAAAGGTAAGAGCAGATTCAAGGCCAAGCAAGAGCTACTCTTCCTTCCTCTTTTTCCATACCAAGAAAGGGGAAATCCTATGTTGTGTTGCACCCCATCAAATCGAGGAGTAGCCCTTCTCGCCAGCGAGGTAGTTACTATGAAGCATACGAGTCTGCATCGGGTGAATTGAAAGATATCTACCTGTTCCTTTATTGAGGAGATGTATTGCTTTTTTTCCTGTTTCTTTTCCCAGGGTTTCTGAGGTGAATGGCTTATCACTTGAGGAAGCAGGCAACGATCAAGTAGATTAGTGAACTCCCTTGTGTCGGGGATTCCTTTCTTCTTCCTTGTCGTGAGAATCTGATCTCATTGGTTATAGAAAGAAGCCAGTAAAGAAGGTGCTTTTTCGAGTGAGTTGGCACAGGAGAAGAAGTAAGCAAATAGGGCAAACCAGTTATCTATAGATAGGTCTTCCATTTTTCAGTACTAAGTGCTTCCCCTTAACGGAAAAGACAGGAAGATTTTACCAGGCCCTTCGGGATCGCAGTATTGGACTAGGCCCTTCGGGACGCAGTATTGGACTCCGTTCTCATTCCCTCGGGACACACACCGCTAGAGTAATTGCGGATATGTCCCTCACTCATTCTCACTTTCTTCGAGTGCTCATTCCTATAAGAGTTCTTCTCTTGCTAATCAAAGAGAGACAGAAATCCCTCATACTACTCTATCTGTCAGTCGGTTACTCAGTTCTTTTAGCTATTCTCCACCGGATTCAATCATCATCATTCAAGAATCACATCATTTGTTGAATTCTCATTTCTTTTACCTATTTCCTCGTTCGAGATACGTGTTCTTGCCTGGTGGGTAAGGTTACGTAGAGCGAACGAGGTTTAAAGAAAGGGTTTAACCAGCTAAGGATGTACCTGTCATCAACCGGAAGCAAGTAAAGACGGGAACCCGAAACTAGAGTAGGAGGGGGAGTCGGAGAGCAAGCCTGGTCTTGGAAATGAATCAAATGAATGGAAATGAAGTAGTTGTTTATTTAAAAGCAAGTAAAGATAGCTGTTAAGGAATAGAAGAGATGGGATAGTGATATTCCTTTAACCGAGCAAGAAAGAGATGGGATAGCTGATATGAACTGGAAAAGAAGGCACTCATCTTTAGCTGATACACGGATAGGAATAGCTAATCCAATAAGCAAGCACCGGTCAAGTAGAATATCCTCCCTTATACTCTCCTCTCGAAGTACGATCCGTGGGGGAATGGCTAAAATCCAATGAAATGAGGGATTTGGTTAGATTCTCGCTAAAACGCTGGTTATTGCCTCTCTAAAGACGGTAGCTACCGATATACCATTAAGGGTAGTGAAAAGCCTATATAGCTAGTTTTTCGTTTAGATCGATAAGTAGTGAGTTCTATTTCCACTATGGTGAAATGCATGTATACTCGTTCTTTATTTGGTATTCAAGCCCATCTGTGACTTGCCTATGACTTCTTTCTACTCTTCCCCAAACCCTAGCCCTGTTGTCTGGATTCCCTCTCTCTAGCCAGTCCTATGATTTCTCGATTGACTTTCTATGCCTTAATAGATTGACTTTCTATACCTTACTTAATAGATTTTCCTTTCTATACCTTAAAAGCAGGGCAAGAGGCATAAGCCGCAGAAAGTAATCAAATCGGGGATGAGGTATACCTTAAACTCAAACCATACCGGCAGACATCGATTGCATTGCGTAAGTCTCTCAAGCTGAGCTGTATTACGGGCGGGCTAACAACTGGAATGAAAGAATCAGTTGACTTTACTTCTGCGGAATGGATTTCCTGTTGATGGCGGAGCGAGCGAGACAGCTACTCACTGCTCGTATACGAAAGAGAGGATGGATGGGTTGTTATAAGTAGATAATAACAAAAAGAAATCAAAACCGCCACCCACAAAAAGTATTTCCTTACACAGCCGAGGTCGATAGGAAACTAAGCTATAAGTAAATCTGTGTGCCATCCGTCTAGCTGTGCCCTATCTCTTGCAATCGCTCTTCTGTCAACTGGAAAGTCTCTCCATCGCGAGCTGTCAGCTGTCTGTTAAACACTATAGGTATCTCCTGTTGCAATTAGTATTGGTATACCTGCCTGGTAAACAGGTCAGTCAATCAATCCGTCGGTCTAGGGATAGGTTGGCAAGCTGTTAATCGATATCTGGAATTCTCTCTCAACATTGGTTTTCGACTGGTGAGGAAAATTACTAGCGGAAACTTTTATTATTATCTTTCAAAACATGGGACTTCAGTCACCTTCGAACGGATATTTTTAGATTCTTTTGGCGTAGGCAGAATTCAAAAAACCTGTGTTTCAGCATACCTCATCTCAGAGTTGACCTATGAAAAAGAAAGCTTCTATGAAAACATTCTATATTTCCTTCCTCGATCTGATGCCTTGCCTTACTCGGATTCGCATTCAAAGAAGGTGTTCAGCGAAAAATCAGCACTTGATGCGGCTGAGGAGGTAAAGAGTTCAAAGGTTATTCTAGTGCGTACGGCTGGGACTTCTCTTAGGACCAACATACTCTCATATTCACCTTTGTCCGGTATTTTTCCTTGTAAGTAAACCGACCTCACGAAAAACTTTCTATATATCTTCCGGTTTGAAGCTGAGTCTGAAGCCAGAAGTCCGAGAGAAAGCCCCTGACATACACGGGAAAGGTAGGGGCAATGGGCACAGACCCCCGGACCACCCCCGCGCTCACACCTCACTCTTCTTCCTCGACTGATCCAACGAGTTCAACGATTGGGGAGTTGAAATGATAGCGGATTTGCTCTTTTCTTGTTTTTATAAAATAGAAACTAAATCTTCTCGGTCCATATCCTTGGAAAAGCGACTGATGGTGAAACGTGTAGTCCAATTGGAAGGTGAAAAAAGTGATGCCAAGAGGTCAACTCAACGTGCTTCGTTTGCTTTTTCCTCTCCATGGACTAAGATAAGACTCGTTGTTGGTTGGTTGTAAATCTGGGAATAGTCCAGACTGAGAATAAGCATCATCTCGTTAGCGAAGGAAACTCACTCTAGTAAGATCAGGCAAGGCAGCATATGATCCAAACATTCACTCGCCAGTTGTTTCAATCGCTTCTTTATTTATTCTCAAGTCATCACCGGCAGGTACCGAAAAAATAGTCACTAATGCCCTTCATGATCATAAAAAAAACTATTGTTGCCTCTTTTTGTTTAATCCCATGGCAAATGGCCACTGGCTTGGAAATAGCATGAATGCGCCCTGGTAGCTGCTCGGCCCTAGCTCTTCTCTCCCTTTCCCTTATTACAGATCAGCGGTGTATATACCTCTATTTCCCCACCTAGTTCACTGTGGCAGAGACGTCAAAGCCTCAAGTTGTTAGTAGAAAACATGTGCTATGGAGTGAATAAGTTCGTTCGCAGTGATGTGTAATCTCTTCAAATCGAGAGAAGAGGTGTAAAAAAGAAATGCTTTTAGGCAGGCTTACTTGCTTAGTATGTATTTGTTTATACAATCAAAGACCAAGGTCGTACGGATAGCAATTCTGGACCATAGGCATAGCAGCACATAGGTATTCTCTCTTCTTTCTCAATTCAGGGAGGACACTATCTTAATTCTAGTGAAAAGGCAGAAGCAAGTGAAAGGGCAGCAGTATTATATGAGTTATATAAATAAGGGAAAAATCAAAGTCATGTATGATAGTGGTCAAAAGCCTTCTATAGAAGGGAATAGCAACCTGACTAGAAATGAATAGCTGACTAGCGTACGAACGAGTTGGTCAGGCTATGAATGAAGGCTACTACTCTTCAGGAAGAAGGTACTAATAGCTCGCTCAGAGGTTCAGTCAACCTCCTCACTCTTGGTCTGGCGGGGCATATTAGATATAGTAGTGGTGTTTTGAAAGCTTCTTATTGAGTCTAATACTATAGTAGGTCAGGTACAGCTTGTTATACTTACTAGGGATGATTTTGTGAATCATTGAAAAAGCAATAGTCTTAGTAAGTTTAAGAAAGGAGAATACCAAGGTTGAATCGAAGATAAAAGTAAAGCTGGTCACACCGCCGATGAGTTGTGTAGGAAGGATTGCTTGTCAAGCTCTTGCGGAATTTTGACTTATTATTTTGACTTATGGCTCCTCCTAAAACCCTTTTCTAGATTAGGCGGGGCTCTCTACGAATTACGAGAGAGATCTCCGAAAGTATAAGCGAGACGCTCTTACACCGGAAAGATAGTATAAGCTAGTTCTCACTAGCCGGGCCCTTACTCCTACTACTCACCAGCCGAGCCCTTACTCCCATCTACTACTTCTTATTAAAGCAGCAAGTGCAGAGTTCGCAAGCTAGGAGGAATTGAAAATCCTAACTAAGAAACAATCAATCAGTCCACTAAGTCTGTTAAGTAAGAGTTATACGAAATACTCTGATTCAATGTACGAGTGACTCAATCCCAAAGGTCAATCCAGCCAGCCGATTTTCTACAACAAAGGAGTTCGCCGTGGAAAGATCAAGTCTAATGACAGACACTGGTAATTCTCTCACTGGGCCAGCCACTAGAATCAGTCAATGAAAAAAGCAAGCAAGGAGATGTCCTCACTGGACATTAGACTATCCTATTCGTTAAATCCTTTCTATGTTTCTGAGACCCGGAAACCAGTCAAGTAAGTAGGGATTTCGCCCTGACTTCACTCTTGTGTGTACTACTTTAGGCTCGTAATAGGTCGGTCAAAACAAGTACTTTTGTTTGGGGCTAGGGCATAATTCCTTCCCTCACTTCACTACGACGAGGAAAAGCATTGGACTAGCTATGATATTTGGCTAGATAGAGTGGAATGTGAAACACACCAATGTTGAGTAGGCAATTAGCAAGGAGAAGAAACACTTCTGTCAATCCTGGAGTTCTAATCTCTCTTCCTCACCGCGGGTAATTCGCTGACTTAAGATATGAAAAAGTGTGGAAAATGGGTGGTTGTACTTTCATCGACGATAGGAACAAAGAACTACAACAATAATACCGATCAATAGTATTTCTTTCAATATCTACTGGTGCTTCCATGTCTCATTGGACCGATGCAATTGTGTCTTTTGGTCACTTTATTTTGGTTGAAGATCGCGGAGCCTACTTCATTCAGTCAGACGCTTTTTGACAACAATTTAGAAAAGGTTCGGAAAACACTTCTTGGTGGTTTTCAAGGTCCACCTCCATTCGTGTTTTGACTTCGTTCGTCATCAAAGAGAGATTTATGCTGTGCAGTTGACTCGACCTTGTGCCAATACCATACCTAGCAATAAGAAAGTCACTGGCGGCCTGGTCCGTATTCTGAAATCGTTGAAGAAGTTCTTGGACTTCCTCTTCTGTACATGCCGAAGCGTCGGCAACAAGCCGATTTTTGAGTTCTTCAAAGCGCTCTAACGAACCCACTAAAGAGTTTATTTTACTTGTTGAATCAGCTTTTTTGTCTATATCCCATATATCCACCATATGATCAATGATGTCGTCCGTCGTATTTCCAGGAATATGGAGCGTTTCAACCCGGTCGATTACCAAACCCAATTCTGTTAGTGCTTTTGTTGTTCTCGCTGAATCTTCCTTTGGCTCCGACTGGGCCTCGCCGGAAACCGAAGTCTCATCGTCTTTGACGAAATCTGGTTTGTTCACGGAGGAAAAGGACTCCGGGAAGCTTCGTTCCTACATTCTTCTCTCAAAGGCATTCCTTTTTTTGGATTTGCATTTGACAGTTGGCTGGGAAAACAACAAGAAGGGGCTAAGATCCTCGTTGACAACATGAATTCCTACGCAAGATACCGAATTGGATCCATAATTCATAGATGGGAATTGATGAATCAAAGAAGCAGTAGGAATGGGTCAATGACACTCCCTCCCGATGCTTTGCCAGAAGCTCGTTTTCTAACAAAAAAGGAAACGTTTCCTTTTTTGTTAGAAAACGAGCTCTTTCCTTTCCCTTCCTGACCATGAAACAGGCTAGCGCCTTTTATGAACTCTTATCCAAAATCTCTCATTAATCAAAGTCTGTTCCTTCTACTGCACCTCCTCCGGTTCAGGTCTTTTATGATTGTGACCAATTTCCTGGCCCGTTGGAAGGCCAAAGCAGCCCAAGTGATTGATCTCTCCCCAGAAAAGGAACAAGTTCGGATAATGATGAATAACATGAGTAGGCAATACCATGACTATTTCGATTTCCAAGCGATGACCACTTATGACTCTTTGATTGAAGCAGCCACTCGTATTGAAGATGCTATCTACAATGGGACTCATGGATCACAGGTCAAAGAGGCAGATCCAAAAGGAAAGAAGATAGCCCTGGGGGGAACAAGCAAGAACAGTGAAGTGAATATCTTGTCTGACGGAAAACCAAAGACACTCAGGACTTTCACTCCGTTCGGCATAACTCTCAGCCGCGCCTTGGAAAATAAGCTTAAGAAGCATGGTGTACTGACGCCTTTTCCCCCATCTCCGCCACCAGATCCTCTTCCTCCTAGGTACAAAGCCAATGCCTACTGCAAGTACCATCAGACAAAAGGCCAAAAGTGTTTAAGGCTTAAACATGACATCCAAGACCTTATTGATTCAGGGAAAATTGAGCCGCCAAGGGCAAACCGTCCTAATGTCACTACTAATCCCCTACCCACTCATGCTGTACTTCCTCCTGCCAATATAAACATGATCGAGCCAACATTGTCGAGTTGGTAGTCTCTGACTCCCTCCTTATTACGCCAGCCGGAGAAAAGGGAGAAACCGATGGTAGAGACATGACTGGAATCCGGGAGACTGACGAGATTGAGCCCCCACCTCAAGTTCATATGCTCTGGTGGGATGATTTCAACGATCAATTCCCAACCCCTCCTATTACTCCCTGAAAGCCCAGCAAGTGATGAATCCTTTACCCTTGCTCATATTCTGGAAAATCTTCCCATGTCATAAACCTTCCATTCAGTATAGGTAAACCATTTAGGGAGAATGGGTTTTTCGGTCTTTCTCACGTGTTTTTTTTCGCTCGTCAAATGTTTACCTATCTTCCGCGGAGAATGGTCGATCGGTTTTCTTCTTTTAAAGAACTTTGTAAATGAATGATCCAGAGAAAAGACAGAGAGATATTGACTTTTTTCACATCTGTAACTACATTCTATTCTCACATTATTTATTTATTTATCTTTTTATGCGATCGGAAAACGAATGAGATCAGAAAGATAGGCGGACGACTTGACGATAAGGTCGGATGTTTCCGTGAGCAGTAAGCAGCGGATCTCCCCTTTTTTTGGGGAAAGCTGGTGGCCCTTTTGGCGTGTTAATTCTTTCGACGGGGCGGCCTTCTTCGTTCGGTAGATCTGGTCGAGGTGGTTTTCGTTTACCAGCGCGTAGGTGGTTTAAGTTCCTATGACCGAGTCTTTCTGGCCCCTGTGAACATATTTTCTTAATGTATTAAAGAGGGCCTCTCTAACCGGTGAAAAGTGGTAGGTGTCCACTAACGGCTATTCCTGGCTCGGCTCCGATAACGCAATTCCGGGAGGAGTCGGTAGTTGGGCACTGGATCCCTTCGGACCTGGAGAACGTGTGACACTGGGTCGGGGTTTGGTGAACCAACAGGTCGCTCCTTTAGTTGAAGTATCGGGCCCCTTTTTCGTTGCCTAGGTTACACCTTCGGAATACCCCAGACGGGGATTTCGCTCTATTCCCCCCAATCTTCACTTTACGCCACGCCGACTCTCCGTCGTGGAATTAGACCAAGGGTCGAAGACCCATACCATAGGACCCCGTCTCCCGTATCTTATCTTTCGCACGTAGGAGATCGAGACACAGCCTTAGGGCTATGGGGAAAGTAGATCGATTGCCCAAGAATTACAACTACATAGAGGGTCTCTACAAGTCTATAAAGAAGTTTCCAAAAATTGATCGGTAGTAGTCCGGTCGCACCCGAACAATAATATTCCAGAGGGAAATGCACCTAAGATCAAATATTTTGAGCCGGCTTCCGTGGAAAATTCAGACTTTCTTTTTGATGCTGCGATCACATAAAAACATAAACTTTGAAGCTCAATAGCTAAATACATGGCAATTAAATCATGAGCCGGGATCATTAAGAGCATACTGCGAGTAGGAAGTGGAATTAATACAATGAATTCAAAAGCATCAAACCTCTCTTTTTCGAAAGAATCGAAACACATCGAAATGGTACCAGCCGTACTTAATAATAGAAGGATTTGGCAGAAATATGTAAAATTGTCCCTCCTAAAAAAATGATTCCAGAATAAATGGGCAATAGTTAGGAGAGGTGCGCCAGCGGCGAGCAGAAGCAAGGTTATTAGATACCGAAGGAAAGCCCGGCCAGAACCACACGTGCAAGTTTCCCTGCATGTGGCTCGTCCGTGATAACTTCTTCGGATTTGCGTGAACTAGCGGACCGATCACTAAGTGGTTAGTACCTCCAGCATGAGCGAACCTTTTCTGAACTGGTTAGGAATGGGCGCCACTATCCCAGCCCGGATCCAGCCGGGTTCTATTGATCATGCCCCCTTCCCAACAGTTGTACCTTGTCTTGGGGCGTCTTTCTTTGGCTTTACTATCAAGCCCGCCGGAAAAATCAAAGTCTTTCTCTTCCCGTCCCGGGTCATGGTGAGGCGAAGGTGCGTCCACAGAAGAGGAAATCGCAATGCATCTTGCTCAGCAGGCGTAGCTTGGAGTGGGAGTGTTGCGGGAGTAAGGTAAGGAAAGTGGCCTAAGAGAGGAAGCCAAACAAACCAACCTGGGCCTTTTGAGCGCTGCTAAGCTAATATGCGCCAGAGAAAGAAAAGGAGGTAACTATTCGGTCCGGAGCATTGATTCCCCATAACGAATAGGCTAACTCTATCTCTCAATTGCCTATCCTGTGCTCGAGAAGGTCCCCCAGTTCCTCGGCAGCACCTTGAAGTGCATTTAGTTGTATAACTTTAGACTGGGGATATTCCCCACTCCATGGCATCTTTCGCTCATCCATTCAGCCCGCCCGCCCAGACGCGGCGCCCTTTCGCATTATCATCTACCGCCCTTTCTTTCCTCCCGTCCCTTCACGCATGAAGATCGTCGTATGTATGTTCGACTTCGGTTGCCGGTGCAATAGAATTGGCGGGAGTATATTATGGCAGGATCAGTCACCTGGGCAAACCAACCCTCCTCCGAGAAGAATTGTGCTATGCCCCCCCCCGATATCCCTATAGAGCGAAAGAGCTGCCTGGTGATCCCTAGGTTGCAGCACGTCCGGTCGTTAACTCCTCGCTAGCTGCCGCCGTTTCTAGGACCGACCGACGCCTCACCTGCATGCACAGGTACCTACGTAGTGTAGTGTCGGTCGCACATTCATAATAGCGTTCGGACTCATGTGCCTTCCTGAACCAGGGGAGTTCCCTTGCTCCTGCTGCGTACGATTAGCCAGCCTTGCGGCGGCAAAAGGATTAGGACGTCCCCCCATGCTAAGGTTCCCTGCGGTCCGGCCGCATTAGGTTAGGGAGCTGGGCGATAATAGCTCCTCCGCATCCCAAGCGCGCTGCCCTCCTAGGCGCGCAACACTAAGTAATCCAAGCCAACCCACATTACTAACTAACGGTGGATAATCATCTTTCTTAGAGGTACTAAATACAACTCCATGAATGAGCAAAATGAAGGTTGCGTTAATGAGAAAGATCTCTGGGGAAACCGCTAAAAAAAGATTGAACATGTGGTTCCGAGTTTCGATAACTTCTTCTGCTTTCATTTCCTCTCCTCCGTCTGCAAAATCACTGAGTTAATTCAAAAGTCCTGTTAGGTCACATAAAGGTGCTTGTTGCTTTTAAAGTATGATAAAGTGGTTTTTAAACTGTCTAAGAGACTGATCACGCCTGGTCATTTGCAGATCCAAGCGGCATATCATTAATATGAATATTCTTATCCCTCTGTCGATCTTCCCATTGGAAGATTAGTTGCGCATGTTGGAATTCAGCTCTTTCGAGCCTTGCTTTTTCTTGTTCCATTGCTTGACACAACCATCTCCGTTCCGCTTCTATCCACGTCCTTTTCGCGCTTTGGGCCTCCAGGAAATCACGGTTGTGCGACTCTGAAAAAAAAACGGATCCTCCCTCATTCTCCCGCAGATCCTGATAAGCTGCCTGGAGAATGGAGAAATTATCAGTGGAACGAAGAAAATCTAAATAGGAACGAAGCGCCCCCTCCAAAAGGTAGGGCTCGACGGGAAGTACGGCTTCGTTCCTCGCGTACTGTGAAATAAACTCCTGAATTAGATCAAGCCTCAAACTTGATGTCCTTTCTTCCATTAGGAAGAGCCTTAGCCGCCCAGGTATGTCCTCCAGAGGGGTGTTGTGATTCAGCTCCTGCTGAATGAACGCAACCCACTCCGGATCCTGCTCGTAAAGGCTCAGATAGAAGTTTAGCCCTTCTAAATGAGCTAGAGCCTGTGGGTTTTGAATCTCTGGCGGTAGAGATATAAGAAATGAGGAGCAACAAGTCAGATGGGCTAAAACCTGTCCTACGGGGAGGATAAGTCGAAAAAAGACTATAAAAGCAAAAATGAAAATTTGTAAAAAGGGAATGAATTTTAATAAAACAAAAAAAAGAGAGGAGGAGACACATTGGAACTTAGCTTTTTTAATAACAAAAGAAAAAAGAATGACACTAGTAGCAATGAACAATGGAATGACACTAGGAAAAATGGTCAGAATAATTTCTAGAAATGAAGGATGATTTCGCGCCACGGAATGAATCGAAGAACTGAGGACGTTTCCAATACCGACAGCAGCTCCCGCTAAAGCAATTGTAGCAGCTCCGGCACCTATTGATTTAGCTCCTTCTAACATGTCGAGTCGCGACATGACATTGTTTCACGCTTTTCCTTCGCTACTAGAAATTTCTAGTCTAGTCTAGTATAGTATAGTCATTTATTTCCCGTTGATGAAATTTCTAGTCTAGTATAGTTCTAGTATAGTATTTCTCGTTGATTTGATTCCTCATCTCCATAGTTGAATAATAAACCTAGACACAAACTAGATACGGAATAGCTACGTTTCTTTCTATATGATAATATGCACCGAGGGGAGGTTGCTGCATGTCTGAGACTTGAGACCTCGGATACTTGTGCTGATGTCTAGCAACCTGAGCTAGCACTGTCCCCATAGTTTGGCCATGCCCATTTATGAGCAATATTAAGAAAGAGCATGGAGTGCATCCAAGGGTGCTACAAGGCTACAACTCTGAATCGCCAACACCAGAGTTCAAAACAAAGCTGGGGAATGCCATGGTTATGTCCCTGAATAGGAAATTAATGTATGAGCACAACACATCACAGTGTGGGATAAACTATTGTGCAAGTAATTGGAATGTCACCCTGAAAGTATTAAGGCAAGCATGTTTATAAACTGAAAAATGTAAATATACTTACTTAAAGTATGGAAGAGTCATGTTCTTCAGCAAAGCTGGGTTTTTACTCGCGAACGCTTTCCATTCATCAGGATCAATCTTCCCGTCACCATTGAAGTCTGCTTGCTGGAATGTCTGTCAAAACTGAAGTTAGCATAAATCCATGTGTCGGCCACCTCATAGTGTGAACGCTTCTTGCGCCACAAGAGTCGACATGAAACCTGCGACAACTTTTTGTGAAGGAAATAAACAGAAAGTAACATTTCATCTGGATGCGCTGTACCTGATCCACAATTTGTTCAACAGCGTCATCAGAAAGAAACAGATCTGATTCATTCAGAATAGCTGGTCGGATACTGGAATCTACTATTAAATATAAATAAAATAAAAAATAAATTAGAGGCGAAAGAAAGTACAATCTTAATTACTCGATTATCTCTGTTTCCTCAGCTCTTCCCTACTCGGCTTCCTTGATTGCCTTTAGCTCAGACAGCAGACTCTTTCGCCTATAGCTGACGATTTAGGGGGAAGTTTGATAAGAAAGTTGTTCCGCGTACTATGAGTTTACTAGACTAGCTACTGTAAATTGCTATTCTAGCACATGTGTGCTTCTAATAACAGTCAATTAGAAAGCACTTTCTATAATGATAATTTGATATGAGAATATCATAGTAGCTCTAATAAGATCTTATCATGCTAGGGCTTCTGCTACTGGTTTAGATGCGGGAAGATGTCTGGCTTAAAAAGGGTACAGGTACTACAGGAAAAATGACTACCTACCGACCCCTCGACCTATTGAAGTAGCGCTCACTCGCAGCCCAACAGTTCCTTCGCTTACACCCTAATCTTAATAGCCCAGCCTCCAAGAGAAGAAATAGCACCAACCGCAACAATGGTAGCTAGAATCGATACAATGGTAGCTAGTTTCAGTTCAAGCTGCTTCGCACTACCGTTGCTAACGGATTCAAGTTGTCTGCAGTCGACACAAGCTTGCCGCTGCTGCCGCAAATCAACTCAAGCTTCTACCCTATGAAACAAGTCAACTTGAGGTTGCCCATCACTACTTAATCCGCTACCTCAAATCAACTCCTGCTCCTCGTTCCATCATGAAAGAGTAAAGCCTCAAAATGGGTACACAGCTAAACATGAGAGCAAGCAGACTCTTATACGTGTAACTAAGCCTTCAAAATGGGGGTGTGCATGTAACATAGCCGTCATAGAGCGGGTTCGCTTGTAAATATGCCCAGACCAGCGCCTCTTTGTTCTACATGGCATCTCGATTCTCCACTACATGACCCAGACCAGCGCTTGTAAACTGGAAGGTAGTATCAACCAATATCAAATTACTGGAGTTATATTTGAACAGGTTGACGAGATAAAATAATTCAAATGAAGAGATAAGCAGATGAGGAGATACGATGATTCAAAGGAGAAGTACATGATCCGCATGCAGGACGCAAACCAACCTGAGGCCTGAGCGAAAGGATCACGTCTCTGCTGTTTTGTTACGAATAGAATGTACAAGCAGCATGCAGCTTAAAATTCCCTGAGTCCAAGTAGCTCACGTTTCCATATCAGGACCCACACCTCATGGGAAGTTGATATGGTTTACGGCAGCCATCCTAAGCAAGGTAATTAACGGATTATGTTCCCTGCAAGCCAGGGAGATTCGGCAGTTAGCATGGGGAGCTAGGTAAGGAGCAATCCACGTCAGGGTCTACATATAGCTAAGCCAAAAGACTTATCAGGCGAGCGTACGGAAGAACAACAGAGAGAGCCTTTGTTCCCATCTACTGTGCTCACATGCATATTAGTTCAACCTCTCACCAAGGTCTGCTTTCTTCACCCGTGCCTATTTCTCTTTGTTTTGTCATTTTGAATCGGGACAGATCCTTCCTTCTGGTTGAAATGAATGAATTACCACGCTTTCCCCCGGCTAATCTCTTTTCTTTGAGCCGGTAGCTAAAAGAAAGTCCTTGCCAGCTCTTAAAGACGATGGATTAGAAGAAGCATTGGTATTGATCTTGATAAACTCGGTGTAGCTATCCAAGCAATATTCAGTAGGTCTTTCTTATCTTAGTAGATAAGCTAGCGAGAGAGTGTAAGGATCTCTTATACCTAGTCAGGGTGAAGCTTGGTCTTTCATAAAAGAGGTTTCCAGAGTTGCAAGTGCATAAGAAGAAGGATGAAAGTCCGTCACATGGTGCAAGAAAAGCTTATGCTGGAGCAAGAACTTACCCTCTCTACGAAAGAGACCTTGCCACTGCCCCCTCGGTTTAACATCTCTCAAGCAATGCCTGAATCAACACATACTTCCTTTCTGGCTTTCATACCATCATCCCTTGTGCTGCTCGCCTCAAGCGCCGGCTGGGCTAGCATTTTCAGTCTTATTCAGACCCAGAGTGAAATTCCCCTGGCAAATGGACCATGATCTGCTCTTTTCTCAGCTCGGGGAAAAGAAGAAAGAATGGCACTGAAGTGGACATTCGAGAGAGATGGACAATAGATACAGATGCAAGTCAGGGATGAGATGGCTGAAATGAAGGTATGTGAGGCTGTTCATTATGCACCCGGCACATAGTAAGGTTTTCAACGGCAACCCCTAGACCGGGAATGTCCACCCGGCCTTTTCACTAGGAAGACGAATCCTCATTCCAGCAACTATACCTTCCTCGAGCAAACCAATACGAATTTGAATCCCCTATCCCTTGCGCCATTTCAATTAAAGCTTTGGGAAGGACTAGTACGCTATGTTGGTTTACTCCCTCCGGGGGTGCTTTTACGCGTATAAAACATGTATCATGAGCTAGAGCGAATATCTTCCTACGACTAACGCTTGAGCGATTCCTCTACTACCGAAGCGAGGGAGGGAAGAGCGAGTACTATCTTTCGGATTTTCTAGTTGTATACCACCAACTCGTATATGTAGTGGTTTCTCTCGCCGCCACCCTCTTCATTTCCTGCTGATAGCATTGGGAACAAAGCCAAGCTCAGAGAAGAGCTTAAAACCAGGATTACCCCAAATCCTACGCCCTCCGGGGGCACGGGCCAGGGAAATAAGAAATGTTTGTATTCCCACATTCTATTTATCAATTATAGTATACGCATACCTTTTTTCCGAGCTATGAATATGACGAGCTAGAGATATTCATTCCTATTCCTATTATTGGACCTAGCAAAGGAAAATGCTATCCCCCACTGGAACGGGACCAATACGAACAACAGGTGTTCCTATCCTGTTCCTATAACGGCACCCGCCTTTTGGGGAAATTGAATTAATGCTATCAGGTTCCTTTACCTAGCTACCAGAAAAGAACCCATCCTCGGTTTCGGAAATGACATATTGAACCGCTATCTTTAGCAAAGCCCAAATCCGGCATACCCCTTTGACGGCATCCCTCCTCTAAAGCAGCTTCCTTCCTTTCCGGTTCGTAGTGGTTACGAGCAGAAGTGCAATTCAATTCGAATCAATTGCTTTGATATGAGATATGACGATAACGAGCGCTAGAGAACATCGCTAGAGCTCCCTTTTTCCTAGGTCCAATACGAGCTCCTTGGCCAGTACGAGCTCCTTTACAGCGTATAAAGCAATGAAATCTATCGTATCATGATGCTCGGAACCCACATCAGGCTCAATAGAAGGACAGGCTGTCTCGGAAGTGCTTCCCTTATGCTAGGAGGGAGTAGAACCGGTATCTTTTATACCATACCCCGTATTCGTACTGAAATGATCCACCCGGCCAAAGCTTTGGCAATTCCACCATTAGGAAAGCACATGATATGTAGTATAGAAAGTAGTTCCTCTACGGGATTAGGCTCCGAGGTTTCGGCTTTTTCCTTGCTACGAAAAGGGATTCGTATATACATTCAATGGTAGTATCGGATTTAACGGCTTCCTTCCTACTAGCTAGATTAATACCAGCAACCATACCTTCCTATCCGGATAAAGGCTCCTCTAACAAAATCAAAGGGAATATCCTAGGTTTCGAATCAACGGCTTCGGCACCTCGGAATGAAACAAATTCAATAGATTCAATAGAGGTATCCCCACCTCCCCTTAGCTATCAATATCAAAATCCCTACTTGTCTTTGGGTTCAACAATGCACACTAACGGGATGAAATCTACGCCCAGCGGGGCAGCTGTCCTTGTCCTCGGTTCAGTAGCTGTCCTTGTCCTCGGTTCAGTAACGGCAGTAGTGGAGATACCAGTTTCGGTTGCCTCGGTTCCGGGAATCAGATCGGTTCCTTCCTCGGCTAAGGCTTTGGTTGAATCGTATTGACTACGAAAGGTACGGTGTAGGTTCCCACGATCTTTCCTACGATTTCTACGAATAGATGACTACGACTAACGCAAGAGGGATTCCTGCGACTAACGCTAGAGCAAAGGGAAAGGACAATGAAGCAGCAATAAACAGATTGAAGAGCTATTAGTATAGCAAGTATTAATTCAACAATTAGTTAGTTTGGGAAGACTGCTTTGCCTGGATGGGATGTGCGAGACTGGAGTAGGGTTACGGGACGGGTCTCCGAGTTGAACCTGTGTTTTGTGATGACATACCTTTCCTTTATAAAGTATTTACCGGATTCGCTAGTAAACAAGAGAGGGTCCAGGGATAAAAAAGTTTCGGGACAGACAATAGTGGGGAAGTAGGCAATTCAGCTCCCAGCCGGATTACATGAATTCGAGTTGGCAACTAACATCTCCACAAGCTCGAGCTCATAACTACTACGAATGGCGAATGGTTCGATTGAGGCTAACGCAGGAGCTAGTACTCCCCTGAGCACCAGACCCCTTCCTTATCGGTATCCCTAATCGAATCCTACTGGGGAAAGGTATCTTTTTTCAATTCGAACAACGGTATCCCTACCTGGGAAACTATCCTCGTTTTTTTTTCGAAGTCCCTAGTTTTGTCCTCTGCTGTAGTATTCCGGTTAGTAGACGGCTTCCTTCATCTGGCCAGTGCTTTCCATTAGGTGTGCAACGAAGGATAGCCTTGCTTTTCTTCTGATTCAGTCCAAAGATAGAGACAAAAGAAAAGGTAATTATTGAATCGGAGTTGGCTTCTTTTTTCGGCAAGGGCAAAGGTTTGGCAATTCCACCATTAGCAAAGGTTTAATCGGTTGACGGTATCCTTGGGGAAAGGCACCTGCTTTTAGCAATGGTTGTTATTGGCAAAAGGAACACTTTACTCGGCTTGTAGAAAACTCTGCACTAGGCTGAAGCAATTAGTCTCCCGTGTCAACTACTCATTTCTGTTTATCGATTTTCTATGCTTCCGTTCCTCGAAATCCTCTCTTCTATTACATCAAAAGTATAGCATTCATTCCGAACTGATTCTCAGAATCGCTATTAGATGCTTCTGCGGATTCGTATGTTGCTCTAATTGAAGCAAGGGCTAAGGGTTCGGTGGGTGTAGGCCGGTCAGCCATCAGTTTCAGATCCATTCCCGCATTCTCTTATTATGTAGTCTTGCTCACTTGACGATTCGGAAGATGAGGATAAGAAGAAAGGATAAAGAGCAGGATCGTGATGATGCCCCCTAGCTCATAGGTCATAGCCGTAGTTCGTGCCTTTGGAGTCTAGGAGAAGGCACTTCTTTATACGTTTTCGATCGCTAGGATCCGGATCTGTTTTATTGACCGGGTTTGGTCGAGCAACCGCTACGGCTACTGCCTACATAACTAGTTTTCCTAGACGAGTAATCTTCTTCATCAGGCCTCCATCTCGATAGGGGTTGTGGTAGGAGTTTCATCCCCTAAAAAACCTATGAGATATGGTTTCATTCCACCTCTCTCCTAACATAGCACAGGGTCAAAGGGCAGTGCTTCGTAAGCATTTTTATAGCTTTCGAACCCCTCCATCTCATTATCGCAGATGTAGCCTTTTATGCCCGATGGCTGTCCTCTTATCCATAGTGAACCACCGATGGTGGTGTTGTTCAAACTCCGGATTGGATAATAGAAAAGGGGTCAATCTCCGTATTGGATAATAGAAAAGGGATCAATCGAAAGATTTTGTGTTTGGCGTCAGCTACGAACCCAGTTCAGGAACCCAACCAGTCAATAACACAGTTTAAACTCTCTGGCAAGCTATATGCTTCACGCATTCCATTCTAAGTTAAACTACTCCCAGAAAATACCCTTCTCTTTAGCCTTTTCTATTTTCTGCTAGCATACCACCCTTCTCACGAGCTGGGATCGAACCAGCGCTTTCCGGATTCGTGGTCCGGATAGAAACCATTCTATCGTGACTTTTGGTTTCGCAGTTCGAGAACCTCTACATCTGCTAAAGTACTTTTCGCGCACATGTCGCACGCGTCACAGGTGTTTTGGGCACCCGCGATTTATCAAAATTGGACCTAGAGTTAGGTTGCACAGGCAGTGCTCTCACTCTCATCATTTTGACTCCTTCTTTAAACCATGAGAATCATCCGATCCCTTTCTTAAAGAAAAGAAAGAATTATTACTACTTTCACATGGGGTGAAAGGGACGCTGTCGAGAAAGCAGGAAAAAAACGCCTTGCCTTCTGACATCTGGCGCCCAGCTAAAAGCAAAAGCTATCGCACCCGCACCCGTTAGAACAGAGGCATTCGAAAAAAGACGAGCAGCAGCCCTTAATCGCGCCCTTGCCTGCTTCCTCAGCTACGTCTCGTACTCGATCCTCTGTCGTTTCTCCCTTGATTCTGGGATGACGGTATCGATGAAACCTGGGGTGGGTGAGAAATGGCAGGGACCTGCTGCACTGCAGGAACAAGGGGTGCACCTGCGGGTTGAGCCAGATCCCCTGCTGGATCTGGCAGAACTGGCGGTGTGTCTGCAGGTTGAGGCGGATCCCCCGCTAGATTTGGCAAAATAAAATTCCCGTTCCCGGGTTCGAATATAAAAGTTCCTAAGAAGAAATTTCACCATCTTCTAGGATGATAATGCATAAGCACGAAGCAGAAAACCAAGCCATATGGCTAAAGTCATGTATGGAAAAGAAATCAAATAGAATGTATTGCTTTCTCTATGCCCAAGAAAGGGAAAAGGAGCATATAGGTACGGCTTTTGACTACAAAGCAATGCAAAGTCTTTAGTAGAAAGAGGAGCTGAAAGAACTCTTATTAGGCTTGCTTGTGATTCAGAACCAGCATGGAAAGAGTTTTCAAAATAGTAAGTAAGATGCCGGGATAAGAACAGTGTGATTTCAGCCTACTTCTACTTGAAAAGCTTCTTCGTCGACAAATTCTTATACCCCCGTTGTCCAGAACGAAGGGAAGTCGAAATCTCTTTCCCACATTAGCGAATTGCTCCGTTGAAAGCTTTCTTTGCCCCGCCAAAGGGCATTAGTCATCCTTGGTCTTCGTTCAGGCAAGTCTAATCACACAAGATCAAAAGAAGTGATTTAATTAGTAAAAGAAATCGATAACTGCTTGGACTCAACTCCTTTCAAGAGGTGTACACCTTTGGCCTCACTCAAGGTAATGGGTGACCAAACCTAACGAGTCTAAACAAATAGGATCTTATTGTGTGACAAAAACAGAGATTGGGAATGCTTGGCAGGTATTTGAGTGGCCAACCAGTAAATTAGGGAAATCAAACACATAAAGAAGTTTTCTTTCCAAGCCTGGTAACACCACACTTAAGTAAGTCGATTCAGATTAGCCAACAAGCGAATCCATTAACTCAGTCAACTCTTTCTGGTAAAAGTGCTCATCACTACTACATTATATAATATAGTAAATTACAGACAACACTCAATGCTAATGAGTGGATCAAGTCATTTACTAGTCAATGAACTGACTAAACCCTGTCTGTTCTGGGAATTGACCCACTTAACTATACTCTTAGGGCAAGCCGCCCTGTGGTAATTAACTCCGTAAAATCTGTATCAGTCTTGAGGCAATTTGGAAATGCTAGACAAAGATATTAATCAGAGTCAGTCAATTCCCTAGCTACAGTTAATATGAAAAATCCCGGGTAGGTAATTCAAACACGCCCCACCCAATAGGTGAATCTTTCAAAGTGTGGGAAATCTCCCCTTTCTTCAATCCTAGAATCGATGCCTAAGAAAAAGGGTATATCTATGAAAATGCTCAACCCATTCATGCGATTCAATCCTCTGCTCTGATTCTATTAAAAAGGAAACACTCCACTAAGTCGTACACACTCCCCAATAAGTCTGGTAATTAATTCGTTCAAATCAATGCTCGGTGCAGCAGGTAATGTAACTTAATCAATCGCAAGCGGCAAAAGAACTCAAACTCAATCCACAATCCGTCTCGCACGTCTGGGAAAGAAGAGCAGGCTGTTAGGCAAGCCGGCTTTAATACAACCTCTAGGGAAGCCAGGAAAGTTGGTATATACTTAGTACCAAACTTTTGAAACAGTTTGAATTCTCCAATAAGGAAGAAATGAAAAAGCTAGGCCGAAGGATGAGATGGCATTTCAAGAGAATAGTCGATCAGTATGGCAGGAAGAGGTCTCTTTGTCAAATCCTCTATCATCTAAAGCTGGGTCAGAAACTTCCTTTAGGAGCAGAAGAATTTGCAGGCCGTAGGACAAAGCTTCCATTCTCGAAGAAACTAGCCAAGTTTGAAAACACTTAAGAGGGCTGGGTATTGAAAGAGTCTGGCAGGAAGAAGTATAGTACCAAGCGGCAGTAAGCCTCGGTTCGAATTAGCAGAGAGGTCAGTTTTAGGAGGTCGGTGTCCAGTGGAGTTCCGCGATAAACTCAAAGTAATACATACCTATTTGTTGCGAAGTGATTGCTTCGCACCTTTCAATATTTCTTTGACTTCTAGTGCTATCTTCCATCCGTTCCAGTTCATGGATCTTCTTCTTGTTGTAGAACGAGAATTGGATTGATTCCTATAGTTCTCTATTTGCAAATTCATTACTTAATAATGATCTTATAGGCTTTGTCTCAGGCAGATCTGGAGCGACTGGATTGAACAGAAAGTACATACACACACTAACACATCATAAAAGGAAAGAGATGAGAGGAGACTCGAAGGGTTGCCATTAGTGTTTCTTGACTATTTTTTCGGAAGCAAGGGGAAAAATAATGCCTAAATTCTAAACGAAAGTAGAAGTTCAAAACCTAATAAATTTCATTATCTCTTCCATTCTATGGCCCCGAGAATGCCAATATTAGCACGAATCGTACGGAAATGCAATTCTCGGGTGAGTAGAAAAGGTTGGTCATAAATTTGGAGAGTTTGCTTTTACACGGAGACGGCGTAGGAGAATGAAAGAGGGATAGGATAGCGTAGGCAAGCGATGAACGAGTAGAATCATCCCCTAGCGTAAACATGAGAGGAAGAGAACCCTATACATCCTATGGAGCTGATAGATATCGAGTGCACCCTGGTGAGGTAGGTTTAGCACTTTAGTAATCGGAAGCGGGAAACCTAGGTTTGTTATTTTACCGGATTGCGCTTCCATTCGCATCGCCCCCCCTTGTTTGTGTCTAGGCCCCTTGTCTACTTATTTGCTTTCGAAGCCGTGATGCATCGAGAGATCTAGGCATTTAGGTAGTGTGGGTATGTATGCTCTGGCGGGGTAGTCTTCTTTACCTATATCCATATGGAAGCAAGGCTAGCATAGGAAATTGGTACTGGCCATACAAAACGGAGTAAAAGGCTGTTATGCTTCATATTGATAACTTTTGCATCTGAAAGAGCTTTTCTCTATTATTCAAACCCCATTCAAAGTGTTAGTATTTTTAGGCTTAGTTGCAAACTTCTTCTTCTTTGCATAATAGTCCAAAGCTATCCCCATGTGTTTGGCTTGCTCAAAAGCATCCAGGAGATCAGTTGGATGTTTGGCCAGCACCCAGTGTTTAATGTCCTATCTAAGGCCACTTACAAAGGGAGTTATGTAATGGCTTTCAGGGAGGTAAGGTAACTCAACTTGTAACCTTGACTGTATCAACTCAAACTGATGCATGTATTCTCTGTTGGTCTGAGAAAGTCTCTTCATTTCCTCATAAGCCCCTCCTTTCTCAGATTTACCAAACCGGATTTTCATCATCCTAACCAAATCTGCCCATGGGGGATGATCATGAGTTGACCTATAACCTCTATACCAAGCACCAGCCTGATTAGCAACAGCTTGTACTGTTTTGGGTATGAAACAATTCAAAAGAGATGCAATGTAGTAAGCTGATTCAAGGGTAGCTGGCTTATGTGCCTTCACTTGATGTTTCTTCTCTTTCTTGTTTCCGCTTTTCAAGCTTTCAATTGAATGAGAATCACTCACACCTTATATTACTTTACAGACACTTTGCAACCATCCGACTGAAGGAATAAGAAAAACCAATTCCCGAATAATACACTGAACGAATAATAGAACCACACAACTACCTCTTGTCTGGTACTCTCTTTAAGAATTTTGATCCTTGGCGGCCTCTCTCTGAGTGAGTTAAGAGAAAAAGTAGACGGAGACGACATCAATCCCGAGAAGTGTGTTTGCTCTAGCAGAGCATGAATTTGAACTATTCTACTTAGCAAATGAGTTTTTGGAAAAAGAAATGACAATGGGAAATGAAGCCAGGAAAAGATGAGTTGACAAACTACACTACACTCTATATGATTTTGGGTGGGTACCGGCTCAAAAGCAGTGGCCTTGATCTTCTTCCCAATTCCAGGAAGCCTTCTCGTCAAAAACCTGATTATGAGCTTTTGCTTCTTCAAATTATATAGCCGATATCCTTTCGTGCTATCAGCATAACCAACAGCTCACTCTTGTCATCCCATTTTTCTCTTTCTCTCGGCTCGTACATGTGCATTGCAAACACTACCTAATACCTTCATGTGGCTGATTACCAAACCATGCTTCAAACGGTGTTCGGTTCAGAACTGCCTTTGTCGGACTTCTGTTCAGAATAGAAACAGCTGTATTAACTGCTTCTGCCTAAAAAGTATCAGGCATACCTTTCTCCTTAAGCATTGACTTCGCCCCCGGAAGCCATCGGCATAACACCCGGCATCGATACCCAGTCCTGAGTGAAAAAGATACCGCGACTACGATCTTTTTGAATATAATCATCACGAATAAAATCAACAAAACCTCAATTTAGTGTTCCCCTTCCTCGCTTCCCTACGCTATCCCTCTTTCATTCTCCTACACCGTCATTGGAAAAGTGAAACAACTATTACACATCCGCAGCAAGGTTCGCTATCGCTGTTCCGCTATTGGATTTGGAACCACCCTTTCCGAGGGTAGCATTAGTTTAAGCAGATTTCCCTTGCCCGTGCCTTATCGCTATCCAGGGCCGTTGATAGGATTCGATTCTCAAAGTCAACCTCCAAGGAAGCAAAAACCTTTCCCCGGGGCCTAGGATCGGCTCATCAGCCGTAGCCTGACCGTAAAAGGAACTAGTCAAAGCTCTCGGCTCATACTTTCCACTGTTTCTTTCCCACGGGTCATCTCTGTATAAGCTGGGAGTCAGTCGGTGGTTAAAGCACCAAGCAGCAAGCATTCATCTTCTTATTATTAAGTGTGCTTGTTAATAGACACCTTTGCTATGAGCGTAGGAAGCTGCAGCCTTTTTTCATCGTACGTCAGTAGCTGCTCTCTTTCAATTAGTTCCATGCTAGTATCAGTTAAGTCAGTTAGCAAGGGCGCTTAGCTTCTTATCATTTGCTTTCTTAGGGAATAGAGGGGGGTGCGGTTTTTCTAATCATACTACTACCAGAGTAGCATTTGGTAAGGCCATAATGGAAGAAGGGAGAAAACAGAGTGCTTTGGGAAGGACTAGTACGCTATGTTTGTTGGTTTACTCCCTCTGGGGGTGCTTTTTCTACGAATATAATCAATTCAATAATGCTATCCGGTACGCCCCAA
>NW_027255884.1:40000-50271 GCF_005286985.2 Setaria viridis
ATTAGCTAGTATCTCCTTCATTTTCAATTATTTAATTGGTTTGAATGGCATACCTCTCTACTCAAATAGATACTAACAAGAGTCTATTTCCTCTTCGCTTACCACCGGTATCTACCTTTCTAGTAGCAATAAATAAAGCCAATAATTATGATTATTCAATAAGCATTCCTCTTGTCAAAACTTGTTTAGCGGTAAGTTCTATCGATCAGGGTTATCCCATGGATACTATTTGTATTTTGACTGTTGAGTACTGGGAATTCCATCCTAGAAACATAGCATCTAACAATATAGTTTACTGTTCCATTCTGATATGAAGGAAGGTGTCATTAGGGTTAAGCAGATAGGTAGGTGAAAAGAATGGGTGAACCCGACCACTGTTGGGCAAATGAGTACGAGCTCTCTAGCTGTGGACAAGAAAGGGGGTACTTCGAAGAGCATGAATACAGCTGGCTGTGCTCTTGTAGTCATACCCTCGGTAAGAAGATCCTACCCAAGGATAGCGAGACTCCCACCATAAGCGAAGTAAGATAGTGGAATTCAGTCTATGAACGCAAGCCTAAAAGTAGAAGCACAGAATCCTGTCTAATAACCACGGATGTAGAAAGATCTGGTGGAAGGCCACTGGATGGAAGGTTATGCGTAATATCAAACTAAAGTCAAAGTTTACCAAGAGCTGAATTGAATGCTTTAGGTTCGCTACGATAGTTGTTACTCACTGGGTGGGTCAACTAGTCATGGTATAGTTGTTTACATGGTAGCTGGTTGGTTCGACAGACCAGAGAAAGAGATTCTGGGTCATCCCCATGAGCTGATACAGCTCTTGTTTGGATCGCCTTCTGGGCAGCTAACTAAGGATTATCGGGATGAATTCCAATTGTGGGTTGAGAAGGATGGCAAGCTGGTTACTTAAATTGGAGATACCCTGTTCTAGGAATGAAAGGGTTCATCACACCGGAACGAGGTAAAGGGCAACCCCTTGACCGAGTGAAGGCGAGCCTGGATCCAGAGATTGATGGATGATGGAATGGATCCCTGTAGAACCGCGTGGTACCCATTCTAACCATGAAGGGTAAAGGAGCCAAGCAAGCTATCAGGCTGTGAGCAGGAATCAATCCAGAAAGAGAGAAGGGCTAGAAGGCAGTTATACTTATTGATAGTTAGGCCTGGTAGCAGCCAAGTATGTGAACCATAATGAAATAGAACGCACTCACTTCCTCATTGAGGAAGGGAGAGTGGGATAGCTACAAGCGATCCAGGGAGTCTTCCGTAAGACAAGATCGACTTCCTTTTGCACCAGTTCCATTTGTTGAATGAAATACCCCCTTCCTACGGTGAGTGTTGGGTGAGGGAAGGGATATTTTGATTGAAGAGCTCGCTTTATCTTAATTGATTGAGAGAGTTCTGCCCAATGCCTAAATTGGATGGTGGATCTTCAGCTTTAGCGAGTTCACTCGTAGTGGCCCCCTACGTTGAAACTGTAGTTGAAACAGCGGGGAGTGTACCGATGCCACAAAGGCCTTAGGTTTGATTCGACTTCTTTTCCAATTGTCTTTATCTAAAGGCTGAATTCGCTTGTTTATAGGTTGTTCCTGTCCTGTAGTTCAATACACTATTCTAAGGCCTGTTGCCTATACAGGATCTCAAGTTTCTAGTACAGTCAGCTTTGGTTATCGCTATACCCTCTCTAGACAAACGATTTGATTCAACCCACTCTACTACTGGTACAGTAGCACCCTGCCTTAATAATCGCATAGGCACCCGGGAACCTTACTCAGTAAAGAAGGAGACTCCCTAAACAAGACTGCTAGCTGGTATGGAGGGACTAGCTTTGCTTGCTTCCTAGTCAAATATGCCCTATCCGTCTTACTTTAATATGGAATGGTATATATATAAATATCCTTCCTGCAGAACTGAGAAGGTCTTAAGGTCTACACGTGAGAAATACGTATAATACTACGATAGGAGAACTACTAACTTCCGCCATCTGCATTAGTTACGTTAGCGTAGGTAGGCGGTTCTCATGCCAAAGGGGAAGATCTCGCTCAGCCAAGTGCACAACCTGAGTAAGTACACTTATCGAGGAGTGATAGGGCAGCAGAGTTTGAGGCAAAAAAAAGATTAGGGTGGCTATGGGTGATATGGGGAATATAACAATTAATTGACAATGATTTCACCGTGGTGTGCATTGGTAGCTTCAAGACGAAGGCATTTTCCATATAGAAAAGGAACTAATACACATCTCCTTTAGAAAAGAATTTCCCATAATGACTATGAATGCTTGTACCTGAAGTGACCAAATAAGGCTTAGCTGATCTTCTAATTCAAGAATCAAGATTCACTTGTGGGGCTTCTTTCATGGTGCGTACAGATATCGGTGCACACCTTCATTTAAAGAACATTTCTACCACTCTATCCCCCTTATGACATTTTTGAATCCAAGCTAGACCGGTTGTGTTTTGCCGATCGGTTGCTTACTAGCTTTCTAGTTGACAGGGACGGGGGAAGGGGAGATGGTCTATGTAAATTTAGGGATAGGGACAAGTGACCAATTACTATAGCTGAGGAGAGGAGAGTTTTGACTGCGAGGGAGGCAGGGGCGCGTCTGCTGGTATCGTATCCGCATTCGCATCTTCTTCGGCTTTAGCTACGGTCTGTTCCTTCCTTCAGTCAGTCCTTATTGATGGGCTCGTGAGCCACGTATGTAAGTAATTTATAGGAGATGAAGTCAGGATAGCTTATTGCGGACGCATTGACTAAGCTCTAGACTTTACTCTAGCAGCCTCACCAGCAGCACGTAACTATGTTTTCTTAGTGGAATGCTTGACACCATTACTCTAGAAGGTATAAGGTCCTAACTAAATGAAAAGACGGATTTCTGACAGGTATAAGAAATCTCTGTCTAGGGCTTCCCTTTTCTTACTCTTTACCAGAGAGAGATGGAGCACTTTCCCATTGAAAGCAGTCTGTCCATCTTTCGGAAGAGGGAATAGGATAGGCAAAGCAAGCCGAGTATTCAAGGCAGATGCATGTTCTCCCGGCTACCTCTAATTACTCCCAATATTATGTATGGGAAAGGAAGAGAGAGATGATAGAGGGGTAGATAGAACTTATAACTATATATTTAATATCTAAATAGGAATGAGAAGAGCTAAGACAATCAGACTCAACTGTAGAGTCTTGGATATGGATGGGTGAAAGAGAGAAATCCTTTCCAATTTCTTCTCTTTTTTACTTATCAATATGTGCTTTATAGCAAGAAGAGTAGTGTGTAGCCCTGGGATTTCTAAGCTAGCTCTGGCCACTACTTCTTTTCATCCTTACCTGGCCGTCAAACTACACTGAAATCAATGTCTGGTAAAGCAACTGAACTTCAAAACTACCATCCTAAAGAGGCGAAGAGCAAAAGAAGAGAAAGGGGTACTTTCTAGGAAAGGTAGGTCCACGGAATGAGAGAAAGGGCACTCAAGAGAATACACGTGGTACTTGAAGACATGAATCCAGAAAAGGTTAATTAGATAGTAAATAGATTAGCCGTAAGAGAAAGCAGACTTTCAGACTAAGTAGCTTTGACTCACTTTCTTTTTTAGTGCTTACTTACTCTTTTTAATACCACCTTTCCTGCCTACTTCTTTATTCTCTGGCTACTTAACAAGTTGTCCTTTCAGTATTCAGTAAGCTTTTCCATCCTCTTCATACTGATATTTCTATTGATTGCTTGCTGGCCCGTAGCTTGCTATATTGGTGGCGGTCAATCTGCTATTAGATATGACACATGCCATTCGACAGGTAAGACGGAAAGCTGGTAAGCCATTGGCTGGACAAGCTGCCCATTTCTTTCATCACCTTCTTGACAAAGATCTTAAGTGCTTTACATCACATTGCATTTGGTCAAAAGAAAAAGCACTGCACTGACTAGCCTGAGTACGGAACATCTCCTAGAATAGACTAAACTGACTACCGAAGAAATTTTCTCATGGTTTAGAAGACAAGTGGCCAGCCATGTGTTGACGAAACTTTCTTGCTCTTTTCTTCCTTGGGTCTGACCTACAAGCAAAGATGTAGGCTTCCACGTAGGAAAGAGCCTTGACAATTACTGCCATGCTCCTTCTTTTCCACCTTGTTGAAGATCTGGTGGTGCTACCCGAAGACTTAAATGAATAGCCATCGCTGTTAAGAACAACCGATGCCTTATGTGTATTGGATCCGCTCTTCTGTTAGCATGAACACATGAATGAGATTCTATTCCTCTTCCTTATTCGTCCATAATAGAACCCCCCACCCTCACCTTTCTTAGGACTATCAAGCCTTCTCGAATTAGGTCTATGGGTACGAAGGCCTCTCGAATTTGTTCTACGGTAGAAGCTTTGAACGTAGACCCGGATACAAATCTTTCACTCACTGAAAAGTGAAAACCTGTGACTATATCGTCCTGAAGACGGATGCGACGGGAAGAAGTGGCATTTAGAAGTGTTGCTGACTTTACATTTAGGTTTCGGCATAACAAAGCTTGCACTGTCTTTTCGCACTTAGGCGCACAGCGTGCCGTTGGTAATGATTCTACTACGGTGCTGCAAATTCGCAAGCTGATCCTAAGTAATCGTTGTTGTTCATTGGATTCCTCCGGAATGACTTCGTTAGGATTGAAGAATTGCTGCAATTCTTCCTGAATAGACTCGATTCTCCCGTCGAGAGTTTCTTTGAAAGTCTTACCTAAACTCTTCCGACTGAATATGAGAAAGCCTATAAAACAACGAGCTACTATCATTTCTTCATTATAGATTGAGATCTTCTTCGGACTTGATGCACAAATAGATGGAATAGCAGCAAATAGCATATTTCTATCCTTCATATCCGTTGAACTCAATCTCATCATAGGGTAACTACATCTTTTTCAGCTCTGCTCCCGAAAAGAGAAAGGAGACTGATCTTGACGTCGGCGTTGGTTTTTCCAACGAAAAACAAGAACATTCTTTCCTTTCACGAACTTCCAAAACGAAATGCTAGTTGCCTACAGTGTGGCAACTGCTAATTCAAATAATTCACAAATTCTAAAAAGTGGGCACTAGCGGTGCCACGAACGACCAGCTCAAGATATATTTGATTATATGTCAGAATCTGCTCCTCTATGGAGTCCCCAGGAAAAACCATATTTTTAATTATATCCTGGAGTGAGAGTCCCTCCGGTAATTGGACATTAGTTTCTTCCAAAAGCCTCCCTAGTGCAGATTCTATTTTGAGTTTTATAATCTCAATATCCAATGTGTGGGCGTGGATTTGTTCTCTAAGACCAAAAACTTGCCCCGCTTTATAAGCGGCAAAAATGGCAACCGAAACAATGATTCCGGCGCCTACACTTAATAAAATGAATTGGTTATCCATAAATGAAAATAAAGAAAGCTTGATTTGGGTTCTGCTTCTTGCTCTAAGCAGAAAGACTTGTCGGAAATCGCCGGTTGGGTTTGTCCAACCAAGAAAAACAGAGGATAAAATAGAATTACCAACCTAATTCAGAAAGAGCACACCAACGGAGAACCTACTATACTACAGGGAACATTTAAGAATGGAAAATGAAAATGAAGAAACCTATCCAAATGCCTTTCTTTTGAAACCTAATATACCCAAAACTAGACTATTGTTGAGTTTATGCGCACGATTTCATCGACACTTGTAGCCGAGCAGCGAAATAAAAAACAAGTTCTTATACGATAAATTCATTGCCAAAAACTTCCGGAAAGCAGCAATCCATCATCGGATAGCCGAACCGAAGAAACAAACCGAAACACTACTTACGAGTTTATGTGACAAGGCAATTTCTGAATTGAAGTGTAAAAGCGACACTCACCGGCTTGGTTTAGGAATCGATAGCCTACACAATAAATAAAAGCAAAGGAAAAGCGTTTTGCTCAAGTCTCGACTCAAGGACATATTCGAAGAAATTCTGACCGTCGGTCGGGATGGTTTGTGGATTACGAACAGCTATGATAACTGAACCTAGCAAGATAGTAATTACGACCCAAGAAGTGATGAGTACTTGGGCATGAATTTGGAAACCTCCTATTTGCCAATAGAAGTGTTGGCCTACTTCTACACCCGATATATCGTATAACCCCTTGAGTGTTTTAATGGAACATGGTATAATATTCATATTGTCCTCTGATAGAAATTGAACTTCAAAAAAGAAAAAGATGATTCTCGCTTCCGCCAACCAAAGGGCGATCCTAACCAATGGGTGGCCGGAGGTAGGTTTTCAAATCAGTAAGTAAATTAGGGTCACGGCTGGAAAAACCATGTGTTTACAGGCCGCGGAAATCTCTCGCACTCTCAAAAGGTGGGGCGCTTACGCTTAAGTCGATGGAACTTAAGGTTGAAATAACACTGGGAGTCTGCAGCTCATTCTACTGCAAAACCAACCCGGAGTCGTGGGAAAAGAAAGAATGATCTGGAAGAATGGAAAGAATTTATTATTCGCTAACTCACTTCCGAGATTAAGCTCAGGAGAAATAACATCCATTGAACTCCGCCCGTCAAATGCGAGGCGCGAAGCGTTTCTTATCTTGTATCAAAGATAGGATTTTTAACAGAAGTACGACTGGCCGCACATAAATAAGTATGAACAATAGAGGCGAAAGTCAAAGAGCATCTTCCGATCAGAAAGTACCAACTGTTTCAAAGCATTCATTTTGCGCATTCAATTCCGAGCTTTCTCGCGCTGGACAAAGACACTCGCCCAGGCTTTATACCTATACCTATATTTGCCCTCCTCAGACAGAAGAGTGAGAGGCTCATGTGGTTTTTAGAAGACCCTACCTACGATGTAGACCTCAAACTCAAGCCCAGTAGATAAACCTCACGAAGGATTTTGCTGCGAGAACGCCTTACCCAAGCGCCAGTGTCCGGTTCCTCGAAAGAAGCAAGAAATCTTTCATACGCCTATTCAAGAGATACCATCCTTAACGTGTTGTTGGGTGATACGTATAACCGGGTACGACTTACAACGTTTGGATACCAGATTCAGAGACATTTCATTACTGTTCTGAATATACAAGGCAATGTTTCAAGACTGACATTCAATGGGAAAGACCAACATAGTTAAGTTGGTAATAGGTCATAGGTAACCAAATACATAGATAGTAGTTCTATATCGTTCGTGCAGAAAAAAAGAGTTTCCTTAGGGTACTAATTAGAGGAAAATATATTATCCCCCATACTATTAGTAGAAGGTTGCATTTCATATCCGGTGAGACAAGAAAAGGCCTTCGGTACTATTATAGAAGTTTGGTACCCTTTTAATACTATGCTATTTCAATACCTGACTATTTAAATAGCTGACTTTTAGGCTTGCACTATCGATCGAATGACGGACGACTATAAAAATAGAATCAGAGGATTGCTTACCCTTCTTACTTTCTATCGGTTCTATCTGATCTTGTCTTTCCTACGAGTATACATGCAGCTGGCTTTTTTGGTAATCTGACCTTTCCTTCCTTCCCGCTAGCAACAAGCAACCGATTTCGCTCACTACTCTTATTGCAGGGATCTCCTACACTACTGGCACTTGGTAGCAAGGCGCGTAGCGGTTACTAATAGGAAAGAAAGCTGTGTAACCCTTCTTCCTATATTCGTTACTACTTTATCTTGCTTGCCCCACTACTTGCTTAAGAAAGTCAACTACTACTTTCTAAATTACTTATTCTAAACCAATTGTTTTTCTTTCCATTCTTTCTGCTTGAACTTACTTTCCTAACAGCCAAACCTTTTCACCCAGCTACACGCCTGCCTTCAACATTCCTTCGTTCAAATGACTTAAGCCCGGGGCTAACCTGCTGTCCTTTTTCCATTCCTGCACGTAATTCGCTGGCGAGCAAGCCATATCCACTTATTCCAATTCAGCCTTTCCAGCATTAGACTGGCTTACCAACCTCCCGGCCGAATCCATACATTCGCTGAGTAGGCCGACAAGTGCATAAAGCAATTCAGCAATGCTATAGAAAGAAATGCGACAGAAAACCTTACCTATTCCTGTACTTGACCTGTCCTTTCATTTCGCTTACTCATAGGCCCCGAAATAGCATCGAGCATTGCCGTAGTTGCTCGATTGGTCCATTTTATGGATCCTTTGCTTTTAGAAAGAACTAGCTTTTCCCCCCGCCACTTAACCAACGATGTCCCCTACGATGTTGATCGAGGAGGAATTTCTTTCATACGATCAGACCCAGTCCACTTCTCTGCAATTCATGGGAAATCCTGGCATTCTTGCTTTTATGCCTCAAGTAACTCCTACTTTCCTTGCTTTTGGTGAGACGGAGGGTATTCACCTGTAACTGAACATTGCTTGCATTCCGGCACTGCAGTAGAAAGAAATAATAGAAAAAGAGCTCCAGTATAAAGATCTTCATTGGTGCGCAATCCAATTGTATACCACCACTGATAAACCCCAGAATAAGCAATATTCACTGGACCGGCAGCACCTCCTCGAGTAAAGGCTTCCACCGCGGGTTGCCCAAAATGAGGATCCCAAATGGCATGAGCAATAGGTCTTACGTGTAAAGGATCCTGTATCCATGATTCAAAATTTCCTTGCCAAGCTACATGAAACAGATTTCCAGACGTCCATAGAAAGATTATTGCTAACTGCCCAAAGTGAGAAGCAAAAATGTTCTGATAAAGACGTTCCTCAGTAATATCATCATGACTTTCGAAATCATGTGCGGTAGCAATACCAAACCAAATACGACGAGTAGTGGGGTCCTGAGCTAAGCCTTGGCTAAACCTGGGAAATCTTAATTCCATAATGCCTTTCAAATCCTCCTAGCCACTATCCTACTGCAATAATTCTCGCTAAGAAGAATGCCCATGTTGTGGCAATTCCACCCAGAAGGTAATGGGTTACTCCTACAGCACGTCCTTGTATAATGCTCAAGGCTCTAGGCTGAGTAGCAGGAGCAACTTTGAATTTGTTGTGAGCCCAAACGATAGATTCAATGAGTTCTTGCCAATAACCACGGCCGCTGAATAAAAACATTAAACTGAAAGCCCAGACAAAATGAGCGCCTAAGAAAAAAAGACCATATGCGGATAATGAAGAACCATAAGACTGAATTACTTGGGATGCCTGTGCCCACAAGAAATCTCGAAGCCAACCATTAATCGTAATGGAACTCTGTGCAAAGTTTCCCCCTGTGATATGAGTTACTATCCCTTGATCACTTATAGTACCCCAAACATCCGACTGCATTTTCCAACTGAAATGGAAAATAACTACCGAAATGGAATTATACATCCAGAATAGACCTAAGAAAACATGATCCCAGGCGGATACTTGACATGTTCCCCCTCGCCCAGGCCCGTCGCAAGGGAAGCGAAAGCCAAGATTTGCTTTATCAGGTATCAGACGGGAACTGCGAGCAAATAAAACACCTTTCAAAAGTATTAATACAGTCACATGGATAGTAAATGCGTGAATGTGATGGACTAAAAAATCTGCGGTTCCTAATGGAATAGGTAACAAAGCCACTTTGCCGCCTACAGCTACTAACTCGCTGCCTCCCCACGTTAAGCTGGTACTTGTTGTTGCACCAGGAGCTGTTACGCCAGGCGCGCCAGCATGGATATTTTGTATCCATTGAGCAAAGATGGGTTGTAATTGTATGGCGGTATCCGAAAACATATCTTGGGGACGGCCTAAAGCACTCATGGTATCATTATGAATGTACAAGCCAAAACTGTGAAAACCCAGAAATATACATACCCAGTTAAGGTGGGATATGATTGCATCGCGGTGTCTAAGGACGCGATCTAATAGATCGTTGTATCGAGTAGTTGGATCATAGTCTCTTACCAGAAAAATGGCTGCATGTGCAGCAGCACCGACTATTAGAAATCCGCCAATCCACATGTGGTGTGTGAACAAGGAAAGTTGTGTACCATAGTCGGTAGCTAGGTATGGATAGGGGGGCATAGAGTACATATGATGAGCTACAACAATAGTTGTAGAGCCTAGCATAGCTAGGTTAAGAGATAATTGAGCATGCCATGACGTTGTTAGGATTTCATAGAGACCCTTATGGCCTTGTCCTGTAAATGGGCCCTTATGAGCCTCCAAAATATCTTTAAGTCCATGACCAATACCCCAGTTGGTCCTATACATATGACCAGCGATCAGGAAAAGAATAGCAATAGCTAAATGATGGTGTGCAATATCGCTCAACCATAGACCACCGGTTATTGGATCTAGTCCTCCGCGAAAACTAAGAAATTCTGCATATTTGGAC
>NW_027255885.1:0-10000 GCF_005286985.2 Setaria viridis
GTTCGGTCGCCTATGATATACGGACCAATTGGTCAAAAATGGGTTTGTGCCGCAGGTGTTGAACGATCTACTCTACACAGGTGTGGGCTTACAGGGCTAGGGCTCATAAACCCTTTCTTTCATTCATCAAGGGGTCGGTCACTTTTCCGGGCCGGGATCGAGAAGTGGAAGTCATAAAAAATTATCTTCGCACCCCAGATCAAGAGGAAAGGTAGCTTGTCAAGCTGGTCTCACTATTGGAAATTCTAGCTTTCTTTTTTTTCACCGGCTCTTCTTCTTTGTCAACGCTACTAAGGACCTGACGGTTCGCCTACTTGATGAATGAAAGAACATGAGAAAGGGTTATAAAAGAAAAGGCGACGAAAGTCTACTACAGTACAGTCAAAGTCAGCGGCTGAGTTTGCCTAGCCTCGCCTACTATTTTTTTTTGTAGGCGAGCGAGTTAGAGAAGAGGCTTAGGGATAAGAGAGTGTCGGTGCGTACGTAGCCTTCATTCTACTACGCTACACGAAGTCACTTAGCTCGACGTTAATTAAGAGAGTAAAGGAGGAATACCCTACATAGAAGAACCGCAGTTCGCTTACAAAGGTATAACCTTTCGCTCCCCGGGGCAAAGCTGCTTCGCACCACTGATAGACTACTTAATTAAGATTCCATTTCAAAGGCGCTACTTTGTTTCGCAAGCCTTTGTCATTGTCAGTCAACTAAGGTTGGCCCTCGGCCCCCTGCGAATCCGTAAATCAGAGAGCATGCCGCAAAAAAAAGGATGGTCCCCTATGCATTGAATTCTTTCCGGAACGAATCGAATTCAAGTACCTGACCCCCCATCATGGTGAACCTCTCCTTGTGATCGGGATGAGGTAGATGCCTCCCAGCCGGGGGCGGATCGAATCGGAGTTTCCTTAGGTAGCCACCGACCTACAGTTCTCCTTAAACTTCTGTGCTTGGTGGAAAAGAAGCGAACAAAGGTACGCTCGCTTGCTGTCTTGTTCTCCGCCGCGGACTGGGATCGCTCGCCAGCTAGGCCCTCTAGAAAAAAGTTGGAGCAACATTGTATGAGAACATATTACCCATCTTCGGGGACAAGGGGCGGAACGACCTCTCGATCTACTTACTGCAGCCCAGGACGGGCGTCGTCGTCTAGGCGTGACTTCTTGTTTTTATCTCCCCTACGCCTAGGACGTTGTCTGGGCCAAGAGCCATAGTTAGTTGCTGTTTCCATTTGGTTCTTCTTTCTCGTTGTTGATACCGGCAAGACCCAGCCAGATGATGATGTCTGCTGGTTGGTAGTGAGAGGACTCTTAGTACCCGCAAAAAAAAGGGCGCTGGTGAAAAAAACAATCATGTGATTTAGTTTCTTGCTCTCCCTTAGCAGCGGGAAAGGAGTCTATCTATCTGCCTAGCTTTGGTAGATTTCCCCCAACGCAATTCAAAAACGGAAATTCCACGAATCCCTGAGGTGGATAAGTCCGACGACTCAGCAGCAGTGCGGAATTGAGTTTCTGGTCCGGTGGATCTGATCTATAGTTAGGGGGCAATACATACCAAAAGGTTCGAAAGAAGGAAGGCGCAGTATATAACCAACCCGCCCATAGCCGGTCTAACTGCTGAGAGAGAAAGTGCTTTTCTTTCCCTAAGAGTCCTCGAGTACACACAGCTATTGCTGATCCTTTGCGAGATCAGGATGAGACCCTTCAGAATTTCTAATCAATCCATGTTAGGTCAACATCGAGACAGAGCATCTCAGTTGGCTCTGTCAAGGAAGTGAAACAGGCATTCCTAGGTTGAGGTTACCATAGGATTGACCCTCAGTCAGGCCTCCGATTCCAAGGAGTTGATTCAGCAAGTTCCCCGTGCTACCCCGCGGGAAGTCTAATCGGATCAATCGGTGGTTCCGTAATGAGTAGTCGAATACACATTGAGGGGGCCTTGCCTCCTCCTTCCCGCCCACACCTTCATTCTTTTCCTCCTCTGATCTTAGAAAGCATACTAAACTTCACTCCAATCTTTCTCCATTAGCAACAAGAGCTGCTCTATCTATCGGCCCTTGATGAGTAAGCTTAGCTATACCGCTTAGGTTGCAAAGCTGCAAGCTCCCTTCTAATGCGTTATTAGGCTGCTTGGAGCCTTCTCGCTTAGTAAGCCGCCTTCGGCCTGCCTATTTACTCGTCTAAACTCGTCACACAATGAAGCGCTTTTGAAAACCTTCCCCGAAAAAGTGGGGTATAGTCTTCTATTGCCATGTACATATCAGCGGGCAGTGGGATAAGTCGAAGCATGCCAGAACCTTCTTTAGTAGTGAGCCGTACCGACTAGCTCCTAGCAAGGGCTTCAAGATCACAGTAATGCCTGCCAAAACTTTCCTTGGGTACGAAGTCATGTTCAAAGCAGGTTTCTCTAGACACCTTGGAAAAGATCACTGACGAGCTCAATCTCAAAGTGTGAATGAAATTATCAGTTTCATCCTCTTTATGAGCCTGAGATCATATGGGTCAACAATTCTCATTTCTTAGTTATAGAAAGCCCTTCTCAAGGAAGTGAGCCACTCAATCTGAGCCAGCGGATTCTCATTCAGCTGTGCCGGTGTGCAAAGCAAGCACGCTTAGACAACGATGTCCAATCTTTGGTCTGCCCATTAAGGGCTGACTCCGCTAGGCAAGAGGACTACTACTGGGATTATTCTATTACTAATTGATGACCTGGGGGGCTACTCTTCTTTCTCCACTACAGATATTGACTGACCTGTTGATAGGATAGCGGGGGCAGTAAAGAGGAGAGGAGGAAAAAGAAGTAGAGTTAGGTTCTGTTCTTGTGTGTAAGCCCTCGGTCGATTCGTCTGCTCATTCACAGCGTATGATTCTTATCCAATTGCTTCTTCTGAAAACGCGGCGTCGGTTAATCTTTCTTATTCTCCCTTCGGGGGCTCCTCATGTTGCTACTAATAGAAACAGTTCGGACCTTGCTCATACAATCCTCGGGACTACTATTGGTTAATCTTTGTCCTCCCTAGGGAAAGTAAACAAGACGATACTTTTTGGGAAAGACAGGGTTAGCGCCCTTTGGTAGCCTTCCAGTTCAGCTACAGCGAGCTCTTCACTTGATAGAAGAGCGAGACATAGCGGAGGAAATGGTGCTTTGTCGATCCTAACTCCTTGCTTCGGAATGCGATTACCTACTTTCCGCCTCACCTGTCGATTAAAGAATTCAACCAACTAGTTGGAGATGGCAGCTTCGAGCCCCACCTTTGATATCCAGTCGTGTGCCTGCCTTCTTGGATATGTTTATTTCGATGAGGCCGCTCTGATCGGGATCTGACTCCACTAATGTAACCGTTTCGTACCATGTTTTTTCACCTAGGGCCTACGCTTTTTTAGTGTAGCCTATCTTCGTGCTGGAATGGTTTTTTCTCCTCCCTGAGGTCGGACTGTTGCACCTGTCAACTCCGGCATTCCCAAGGCATCGCATATCCGGAAGGGAGCAAATACGATCAACTGTTATAGATTGACTTCTCCTGTTGCTTGATTTGGTGAGTCAAGTGTGTTTCCGACTCCTGCCAAGCTTAAAAAGAGGAAGGGCAGTCTTCCAAGCAAACCCATGAATTAGCTTCCACTCTCGAATCGGGCAATCAAAGGTCAAGCCGGTCAAGGTCAAAGCGGTCAAAGACAAGCTGATCAAAGGGCCAAAGCCAAGTCGGTCAAAGTCAAGCCGGAAATCTCTCTCCTCAACTTGTAAGTGGAGTAAGAGTACAATCCTCCACATCAGTTAGGCGGACCCGACTCCACGCAGGTTGAAGAGGAGAAAGTAGGCCGCCCCGCCCTCGACATTAGGATCGCCACTGACTTCTGAAGGCAAGGCAAGCCTCGTGCTTACACGGAGATTAGATCCGCTTTGATGTTGATGATGACACTGCTGATTTCGACCAACGACCTCAAAAAGTCGACCTTCATGGATGATCCCTAGCCCACATCTCATTGGCAGCTATAGATGCCGGCACTGATCAATATCTTCCTGACCCGACAGAGAATAGAATGGAGTAGGAACACGAAGAACTTATATGTAATCTAATATTCTTTTATTTGAATACTAGGAATCGCACCTGAATTCCATCAATCATTCGGTTAGAAGTCCACTATTTCATCCTTGATGTTTCAATCGAAGGAGATACTCTATTTCACAATCTATCCATCTGGATTCCTCTTTTTAAAGAAAGTCTTTCCTGGATCCTGAAAAAACAAGAAAGAACAGAATGAGAACTAAGAGTTCTTTCAGTCGAGCAGTTGAGGGAACGAGTAAGATACGTTTGTCAGTCTACTATTCTTTTCTTTCGGGAAGGAATTGAGCCTCAATCATCATACGCAAAGAAAGAAATCCTTCGAGAGCGAGAACATTCAGAGTTAGTAGTTGAGTAAGTATAGATTCACTCCGATTACCAAACGGGCGACTTTACAACTTAGGGAGCAGCAGGCCTTGTGTTTGTGGTGAAGGTACTGGAATCTTTTCAATATGAAAATAGGTGGTATCCAAAAGGACAAAAACTGCAACTAGGGATCTGGTGGACTACTGTCATGAGTCACAAGGCATTGGTAGACTGACTCACTCAGATGTTTGGCTATTTCACCTAAGGAGTATGTCTGGATGGATGACTTCACAGTCAAAGATGGTAATTCCATACCTCATCTAATTCACCAACGTGACCAACCACAATGTATCAAATCTCCGCAATGAAAAGCTGGTTTTTTGAATAGCAGGAGGACTTCCGGTTGTGGTTATGCAAGTCCCACGCACGGATCAAATCCAATAAAGAAAGAATTGAAGCATGCTGCATGCACTCGTGAGACTGTCAAACCTACTGAATTGATGGAACAAGAGCAATTCGAACTTGATTTTTGACTCATGGGCAGGACATCTGAAAGAGAAAATTTCGATGCCAACCACCTGGGCTGTGAATCGTTCAGGTAGGCATCTCGGGACCAAAAATCTGAATCAAGGGCATGACCGAAACCGGTGATTAATGCTTCACCCTCGGAGCTCTTAGAAAACTTCCTTTTCTTTGAGAAGCAGAACAAAGTACCTTTAGGAGACCTAGTTAGTGACTGGGCAGGACAGGTCAGCAGGTCTTTCATGAACAGAGGAGCCAACGAAGAAAGATAAGCATCTCAGTAGTAGCCAGATGCTAATGAATTGAATAAAGTTGTTTGCCTACCCGCCGTTAGAGTTCTCGCAGACGCTATTGATGGTCTTGTTGGCCTATCCGATGCGGATCTCCTCAACGTAGAAGCTAAACCAGTAGCCGGTGTGACAGAGAGTCATATTAAGGATAGGGCTAATGCTTTCCCCTTGAACCCCTTGCAGAAAAAGTAGGAAAATGGACTGAAATTGTTGGATTAGTGGATTTGCAGTATCTCAACAATCAGAACTGCGAATATTCATCATCCAAACTAAGCTTCCTCAGATCCTAACCCATTGGTCATTATCGAGCCTCGTGACTCCGGCTGTGTTGATATCTTCGTATTACCTGTTCTCATTCTATCTATCTGGTTATTGCTTGATGTGTTGGTTGGTATTTCACTATTTAAATGAAATTTAAGTAGAAGTGATTTCTTCCTCATTAGCTCCATTTTTCTTATCATTTGCATCTTGTGATGAATGAAGTGAACTTGAGCTCTCTAGTGCTTCTATTTTCTCTTCGAAAGCATTTACTAGTATTCGATGAGGAAAGACCAGAAAGACAAGTGATATGAACTGGTTTTGTATCCACCCACTTTCCTTCGTTATCTTCAACTCTTTCTCTTTTGGTAGAGGAAGGCATTCCCAGTATAAATGATGATTCTTGCTTTCGTATTGTTAATGTTTTCAATTGTACACGGAAGGAGGACCACTACCATTTTTGTAAGAGATTTATCCTCATATTGTTGGATAAACCATTCTTTGCTAACATGGCTCTTAACTGCACCAAGACATCCTTTTCGCCCTCCGCATCCAACCAATAGCTTTTGGGCGCGTTGAAAATTCCCTCCCTCACTTTATATTCGAATTTCAACTTACCCAACTCATCTTTGGATATTAATTCCTCAGGGAGTGGATTACCCATCACCACAGAGTCCGTATCAGTATAGTAGCAATCCTCTCTACTTATATATTATATGGGTGCATATGGATTCGTGCATAAGCTGTAATGGCAGCGGCTATTTGGACAGCTGCATTACGAGGAACAGCATATTCATCTGATTTCTGAGTATAAGAAAAGTAGCTACAAATGAATAGCTCTTGCCACAACCATACAGAAATCCGCTTTTCCTTAACACATGCTTGTAGCGCTCATTACTACAGATCTCAGTTATAGTGCTCCTTGGGTTGATACCAAACCCACCATAAAGACTGTTCATAAGAATCTTATACAAATAGGCTAATCCTGCATTTCCTTCTTTCTTGGCGCTCAATCTTTATATAGTGATGTTACAAACCGCTCAAATAGCCCTTCCCCTTTTTAAAATAGATAACCCCTTAAAGGAGTCACTGTAGAACCAATTGATTTAGCATACTTTAACTCTTCGCTAAAGTACACTCCTATAAATCGACCCGTTGGAAATATCCGCACTCCTTTCTCGTCTCGGTAGGGCAACGCTGGCTTATGAATGGATGGAGGGCATACAACATACGCTTCGATAAATCCAAACAAATCCTGGGGTAGAAAAAAAGGAGAAATGCTGTGGTGAATTCAAAATCGAAAAAGTAAACTTCACTTTACTTAAGATGAAGGAACCGAGTGCCGAATTGAAATCTAAACAAAGAAATGAAAGCATAACTCTTTCCTCTTGTTGTCCTATTACTCTTTTTGCCTGCCTTGTTTGTGGAGGTCTCGGGTGTCTACGGCAGATCCGATCAGTCTCGTGATGAAGAGAAGTCTTTTCCGATCTTCCACTAAGAAAGATATCGTCACGACAACCAAATTTGCCCGGTAAACTACTCGGGGCTCCCCATGGTTTAGTAAAAGGGAGGGGATATTTTCTCTTCATCTGGGGGTTCATTTCATTCATTATTCATTATGAACTTAAAAGTGTAAGGCTGATTAGTGAGGTCTTAAAAACTTCATACAAGAAATGATCAGCCATTCCAATGGTTGTGCTCGAAAGGCAGTTATGAATCGATTAACTAATCCAATTCCAATATCTTGATTTCGAGCAGCAATGCATCGTGAACCAATATATATATCGTCTGCTAATACACGACCAATTAGTGTTTGGACAAAAAGTTTTTCCGTCATCCCATTTTGAGGACTCACAGCTCGGATAGTACCACAATCTCTTCTACGCACAATAATATGTTGAACTACTTCAACAAGTCTACGTGTAAGATAGCCAGCATCCGCTGTTCGTACAGCAGTATCTACAACCCCTTTTCGGGCTCCGTAGCAGGAAATTATATATTCTGTCAAAGAAAGTCCCTCGCGTAAATTGCTTTGAATAGGTAAATCAATCATTTGTCCTTGAGGATCCGCCATTAACCCTCTCATACCTACTAATTGGTGTACCTGAGATGCATTTCCTCTGGCTCCTGAAAAAGACATTAGATAGACTGGATTAGAAGGATCCGTTATTCGAAAATTAGAATTCATTTCTTGTTTCAAATATTCACTTGTAGCATACCATATCTCAACGGATTGGCGTAATTTTTCTACCGCGTGTACAGCCCCATAATAATAGTGTTTCTCCAAACTCTGTTGTTCCGCGTCTTGGACTAACCATCCTTTAGAGGGAATTGTTAAAAGATCCTCGATTCCTAAAGAAATCGATGTAGTAGTGGCTTGATGGAAGCCCAGAGTCTTTATTTGATCCAGTATATGGGATGTATATCCCATTCCGAAATGATCTATTAATCTGCTAATAAGTCGTTTCATAGCAGTTCCGTCTATCTCTTTATTATGAAAGACCAAGTTGGCCCGTTCCGCCATACATAAGTACCCCCTTTTTTGGCTGAGTAGGATTCGACAATTGCTGAGTAGGATTCGACAATGGGCCTGAGTCAGTGATTCGAAAACTTAATTTACTTCCTTTCCTCAATCTCAATCTGGATTCGCGCGGCAAAAAAGATGGTACTAGCGAAATCGGAATGCCCCCCGAAAGGGGCATCGCCGAATCTAACTTCCTTGTTTAGATAGTGTATGAATAGGCCCGACTAAATCCTTGTATGGCTTCCTCTATTTCTCTATAAAAAGAAATATGACCAAGAGTGGTTCGAATGTATATAGAACGGATTTCCTTTTTTCTATTTCCCACTACCAGATAGTGGGCATAAATCTCATGATAAGTCCCAAAAGATTCATATTGAACTTCAATCGGAACTTCTCTTGACCCAACGACGCGTTGATCTAGTTTCCATCGGAGCCACAAGGGACTGTTTAAACCGATTCGTTTCTGTCTATAAGCTCCCAGTGCATCATAGGAACTAGAAAAATGGGGTTCTTTATCTTTCGTATACTTATAATAATTGTTATTATTGTAGTTTACTTTTTTATTTGGAGAGTTTCCGCAACTATTATATCTATTTGCACAAATACCTCGACGGTTTCCAATCGTTAATACATAAAGTCCGATAAGCATGTCTTGGGTTGGCACGCAAATAGGATCTCCAATAGCGGGAGACAGGAGATTCATATGAGAAAACATAAGTAAACGGGCTTCTGCCTGAGCTTCCAAGGATAAAGGTAGATGAACAGCCATTTGATCCCCATCAAAGTCCGCATTGAAACCCTTACACACTAATGGATGTAAGCAAATAGTACGCCCCTCTACTAAAGTGGGTTGGAAGGCCTGTATGCCTAATCTATGCAGGGTAGGTGCTCTGTTCAACAGTACAGGATGTCCCCGCATAACTTCTTGAAGTATTTCCCATACAATGGGTTCCTTTTCCCAAATTTTCCTTTTAGCAATCCTGACATTAGAAGTAGCACGTTTCGTGATTAAATCGCGAATTACAAATAGCTGAAAAAGCTTTATTGCTATCTCTAGAGGTAATCCACATTGATGTAATGAAAGCGAAGGACCCACAACAATGACAGAACGCCCCGAGTAATCGACCCGTTTCCCAAGCAGAGTCTCGCGAAACCTCCCCTCTTTACCCTCAATTACATCTGAAAGTGATTTGTATACTTTATTGTGACCATCCCTTGTCGGTTGCCCGCGGGACCCACTATCAAGAAGTGTATCCACGGCTTCTTGTACCAATTTTTCCTGACACATTACTAAATCTGCTGGTGCTAATTCACTTCTTTTTAATAGATAGGCAAGGTTGTTGTTCCGACGGATAACTCTCTTATAAAGTTCATTAATATCCGAAGTCACTACTTTATCCCCAGACCTATAAACAATGGGTCTCAATTCGGGAGGAAGAACCGGTAAATTGTACATACGAATGTCAATCTTCATTTTTGTATATTAATACACTGGTAGGGGTCGATCAGGCAAATCCCAAAGCTGACCCCCGAACTGCTGCCGGACTGCTCTACTGATCTTCTCTCTCTTCAGACTCACTGAACCTTCTCAAAGACTCCTTTTGCACTGAGAACATCAGAAAATAAGAAATCCTTCTCACAAGAAGGCAAACCTTGTACGTTGATCGAATCTTCTTTCGCATCCAGAAGAGAGGCAGTGGGCTATTCGAGAGAGTGGTTCAGGTGACTACCGGAGTCATTGATTAAGCAGGTCAGATGGGCTTAGTAGGGCTCGAACCTACAATATCACCGTTATGAGCGGTACGTTTCAACCAATTAAACTATAAGCCCAATCGGATCTCTACATGCCGGGAAGAGCGGACAGAAAGAGGAGACCTTTGCTCTATCTCCTTCTTCCTCTTCCCGGGGCCCCGGAGTTTGGCAAGCCCTATTAAAGAAGCTAAGTGACTTTCGTCACTCAAGTAGTGAGTTTGAGAGTGACCGTTAGGGCGACCACTTGTACTTCTAGGCCTTGGCGACCTATAGTCTTGTTACGCAACACAGCTTCAC
>NW_027255885.1:12500-50144 GCF_005286985.2 Setaria viridis
AATCCATGATCAACTGATGTAGCTAGTGTGACTAAAGCAGCAGCTATTGGCTTGACTTTCCTTAATCTCCCACCCGATAAAGGAATTGAAAGACTACCCCGGGCCACGTAGACTATTCCCTTCCGCGGACATTCTTTTATAGTCTAGAAGGAAAGTAGCAAAGCCGAACGCAAATACACATGCAAATTGCGTCGACTACCTCATCACTGTCCAAAATGGGGGATACCGCTATTCATACATGGATGGACGAGGGACTCCGCTGACAACATCAGTAGATGACTTTTCTCTTTTCTCGCGGAATGCTATTAACGTTGGAAAAAACACAGCTCTCAAACTCACCCGGAGGGTGATAGGTAGAAGCATTAGTACCTAACGGAGCGGTATCTAACCGGGAGGTGATGTTCTTTTTATAAACAGGATGGAGCATGGCTTCCTTTCTTCTTAGATACATTTCATTCATTCCATTTCTCTATAGTTTACACTATAACATCTTGCTAATCCTGACAGATCTCGAAAAGGGTGGGGGGCACTAGAACCAAATCTACATACACATCGAAACTTCCTATCTCAGCCAAGCTAGCACCTTCATCCCACCAATGCATTGTACGACTCTCCACCCTCCGCCTCGCCTTTTCCTCCCTCATTAAATCAAAATTTCCCGCAATGAAATTCGATTTCGTTCATGTCGGCGGTTGGCAAAACGGCCCTGAGATCCGGGACTGGTAAAACATGGGTGCCCCATTTTCTTTTCCGTGCTCCGCCTTAGTGACCTTAGGAAGGCGGGATGGATTGACTATAACTAACCAAAGCCAGTGAGTGGGATCTCATTGGTAGCCTCGCCTGGTCTCACTTCCCAAAAGCAGTCTTGATTGGTCATGTACCTTACATCGATATTGTACTGTGCCAAAAGGTCCTATCTCAATCGATCTAGAAAGAAGAACTCGCAAGCTTCATCAAAGATGGGAAGGAGTAGAACTAAATGGAAAGTCGAGCCTGCCTCTCTTGACTATGTTACACTTGCGGAGACAGCCACTTTTTAAATACCTCAAGTGGAACCAGAAGCTTCTCTTCCCTTGTTGGCTTGGCTTACAAAAGCGGGTATAGTAAGATGCACAGAAGTATACCTTTTGACTTTGATTCCTAAATGTGTGACTGATACCAATCCCTATGTTGTACACTCTTCCACTAACTAGAGTGAACCATGCCTGAAGTAGAATGAACCAATTACAAATGTTCATAGTGGTCTAATAATCCCTTACCGTGAAGGTTCCTAGTGTTAGTGTGCTCTGATACCAGTTGTTGGGTAATTGAAGGAAGCAAAACAATAGGAAACAACAAAACTATGAGAGGAGCAAAGCTTTGTTTCAACTACATCTCATAATCTTATACAAAACTTGTTGATACAAGCTTACATCTGGTCCTAACCATTGGACACCGAGAGGTACTGTAAGTGGAATAGGAAGATTCAACGACTAGTGGTAGAAAGCAACCATAGTACTACTAGTGGTAGAAAGCTTACTTACTACTATTTATCTTCACTTGTGTTGTTAATAAAGCATGGGCATAATATAATCTAACTATTTCTTTTTTAAGAAAGGGCCCTGTTCAACAACTAGACATATTGTAATAACCTACTCTTTATTCTAAGAATGTAGCATACCTAAGAAATGATTTATCTAACGTCCGTTGTGAAATAAAGAAATGCGCAGATCGCTTCTTCTACCCTTCCTGTGAATGAATTGGATAAAAGCCTTTATGTCCGAGAGTGAAAGGTGCTCCAGCTTGCTTGGTGAACACTGACTTACTGAAGACCGGAATGGACCAATGTGACATTGACTCAAGAAGGTAGACAAAAAGGCCAACTATAGAAAAGCCAAGCTGACTGAATGAAATACCGCTGTTCACTCTGACTCCGGTTCGGTACCTACTCTATATCTGAAGATTGACCACAGCGTAATGCCTTACCGCTTTACACCTTGCTTTGAGTTCGATCCGCCTATTCACTGAATAGACTAAGTCAATCTCAAAACCCTTATTATGTAAATCTAAACTGAGGTTTTTCCTATCTAGCCTAGCTCCATAATGGAGAGAATGCCCTTACTTGGAATCTCAAGCATTCTTCTTCACTTGCAAACTTGCATCAAGATCAAAGAGCTTATTCGATGCCATCTTCATTACTTCCCTAAGAAAGAGGTTAAGACGTCACAGAAGCAGGAGGTGGGATCATCTTTTCCTTCTTGTCGGAAATAGCGCAGCATTGAATCACGCTTCTTTGAGCGAAAGGGCACCGGGCGCTAAAAAAAAACATTCTATATGATATCGAAAGCGTGTTCACAACAAACTATGAATTCTATCTTCGCTGTCCAACTATGAATTCTGTTCCCACCGGATAAACTGATCACAGTTGAACTGAAGGAATCGGTACAACTAGGCACTAGCAACTAGTAATTAGATTCAATTATAACTGCAACGCTCCGCCCCATAGCATAAATGCTAAGAAACTTCTTGACCTTAGAGCATAAAAGTGATTTCATTTCCTTCACATATTCATTAGGGGCATTCATAAACTCTACTAGCCGTGTATGTATTTTAATCCCCCAAGCCAAGCAAAATCGCCGACAAAGAAGCAAGGGATATTGAGCAGCGCGTTCAAACAAGCATAGGATTTAAATAAGCAAGGGATTGAGCTGAGAATATAAGGCTTCGTTCTCCTACTTTCACTATGGCTAACAATTGGCATAACCATTTTGTATTCCTCTATCTCTAGCAGCTCTTCCTATTAGTTCCGCGGGTAACTGTCGTCATCGAGGAGGGGAGGTAGCTTATTGACCAACTGTATAGGGTAGGAAGGCACAGTCCCAGAAAAAGGCTCAGGGGCGGGACAGTTTCAGTTGAAGATGAAGGAGCTGCAAGGACAGAAACTAAACGCAAAGTAGGAGTTACAGTTTCGGGTGCGGTAGTTGTAGTTGAAGAATAACAAATAGGGTACAGTAGTAACAGTTGTTCGATTTCTCTTCTTCTTCTGAACAATACCCTTCAGTGCTGATGAGAGTGGTAAAGAAAAGTCGACTTCCTATTCAGTTATGAAACTATGAGATCTGATCCCGTACTTGACTCGTAGGTTGGCAGATAGGCTAGTTCATTAAGTAAAACCTCTTTTTTGACTGCTTAACTATTTTCAATCCTAGCTAGTCTTTCCTACCTTACTTAACTGAATTGACTTGAGGTACGTACCTACTTCTCGCTATTGGGTTCTGTTCTTCCTGTCACTCTAGGCTTTCGAAAGGCCGCGGGCTTACTTTCAGATTCTCGGCTACGCTCCTCATATTCTTTCTTCTTATCCTCCACGTGCCTTGGCGTCAGGCTCCTCTACACGGTACCCAGGTGAAAGCCAAGATCTCGAGTCTCCTTCATCCCTAGGCATCATCTGTGTGTTCTGGTTTTCATATTTATAGAAAATTAATTCAAGTACTGCAGTACCAGTAATACCAATATGTATCAGGAATTGGGTGGAGAACTTGAAGCTGTCAGAAAAGCCCAAAAAAGTGAAATAGGAAAATATGGTAATACAGTTCTTGTGAAAAGCATTCTCCCTTCTCTGCCAAAGAAAGGAGCTGATGAACATCGGTGCTAGCTCTGTTTTCAGCATTTGCCTGAACAGGCGCATTTGCTGCTTCAGTTAATTCCTTTTAAAGGTGGATATTCCGGTTCATTCCTTTGGGACTGCTCATTTCTTTGCCTTATCACTAGTGGTCTCAATCCTTGACTCCAGTATGTATCTCATATCAGGTGCCCTACTCCTTTTTATAGATAGATGCGTCTGGAGACTGATAACGCTTGTGATCTCTTTCTTTTTCTATTGGTTAAGGAATGCCAATAATGAAATAACTGATAGAGCTGCTAATGGATTTCATGTCCTTCTTGATCTCCATTCTCATTGGACGTTTTGACTTAGTAGCTATGTGATTTTTCACTTTTATCCGCGTACTTTATTTCTTCTTTCACTACTTCCTTTCGTCTCTCTTCTTCGGGCCCTGTATTGGGAACCATTCTTTTCCCGGTTCCCATTAGAATAGCATTCCTTCCATTCAGCCAACCAACCGTATCTCTTATCCCTAGCTCGGCTCTTTTAGAACCAATTTCCATCTTTCCACTGACAGCTGCGAAGAGCTCCCCTTCACTAGGGCCAACATCCCAGAGGCTATGCTATTTGTTCAACTCTCTCGCACGGGGCGGATAAAGCTTTTTCAAAAAGAATAGACAAATATAAAATAAAACTAGCTATGGGCATTAGGTATAATAGAAAGGAAGCTTGGAATGTTCAATCAAAGAAATGAAAACAAATACTTAGGCAGAAGCAGACTGCCGATTCGAACCTTTCTTTATTAGGAGGCTCGGGAAAACAGGGCTTTCTGATAACTAATCACTGGAAGCACCCGATTCTCTCTACTCTGCACTTGGCCGGGATACCGAACTTAGGTGGGAACTTTTGCTATTGTTCAGTGAATGCCTGTAGAGAAGAGATGGAAGGTCAAGCAGGTGTTACCCTTGTAAAAGGTACAGGGACTATTTCGGCTTATTATGGAGCAACATTGACTATTTGATACATTGGCTATTTGCTACTTCAACCATATCGGCATTCTAGCGTTTGGTATAGGTACATGCAGGTTTTTCTCTAGAGAAACCCATATGTTTTAGCTACATTCCGCCTTCTCATCTAGTTTGGTTTGCTCTGCCCGGATCTGGTAACTGCTTCTTCTTTTGAAATAAAGTTAAGGATGAAATGGAAGAGATTCAATGGAATACAAGTATCTTTGCCTTCTTCGCTTATTCAATTTGCCCAATGTCCCAAGAATAGGTTGAGTGAGAAACCGATTACTGTCCTTCCAACTCTTCACAGAGCAGTAGATTCGGGTGCATCATCACATGTTACTGGTATGTTGGATGACGATCGGAATTCAAAGAAGAAAGAAGAAGGATTGGGGCCCGACAAGAGATAAGAATAGAGAGAGTGTAATCAAAGCAAGGGATAACGGTCAAGTGCACATTTCATTCATGTCAAGGCTATCTGAAAAGCAAGGGAAATCATGATTCATTGGCAAATCAGACAGATTTTAGAGCTATACTTGGCTAAAGCATAAGACAATACTGCGGTGTGAAAGCCTTAAGCCAGGAAAATCTCGAAATGTTAATGAATTATTGACCCTAGTCTAAAGGTACCAGTATCTTTCCCAAGCACCAACTCGCTTTCGATTTTATATGTGGGCTCCCTTTTCCTTGTGTTAAAAGTGCCAACTTCTTAGTTTTCGTACTTGAATTCGGAATTGGCAAAACTTGATCCTATTTGACCTACTGTATAGATAGCCCTATTTAATAAGTTGCTCCTATTTTGGTATTTTGTGAAGGGGTTAGTGGAGGAGGTAATGGAGTAGGTGTTTCTGGTCGTGGCTTCGGTGGTACTGGTCGCGGGACGGGTAGCTCGACGGTGGTAGGTGCTGGTCGTGGGGGAAAGCCCAGTCACGTGGTCGTGGTACTCCGACTGAAAAGAGGGGAGGTGGTAGGAACAGTCTAAGGGGCTAGGTTTGAATCGTTAGTACTAGTAGGAATCGCTTCTTCTACCCTTCTCTTATTCGCATTTCCTGCTTACTATTGAAAGAAAAGCTCATGGAATGCAAGGAGTGCAAATAGTGAGTTGACTGCTATAGTATGTAGTGCTTAATGACAGGAATCTAAGGACAAGAGAGTATGGTCGAAATAGTGCTTGTTACTCACTCGCTATTTTGGTGCTGGTTTGACTAATTAGCTTTCGTAGTGCCCTCTTTTCGTAGATTGGAAGGACCCTCGCTAGATATGTTGGTGTAGGGAATTCCTGTTCTCTTTCATAGATAGGAGGGGCATGCGTGCTTACAGCCTGTTCTCACATATAGATAGTGGGACATGCGTGCTTAGAGATAGTCGAAGGTGTAATCTTTCAAAAAGTAGTAAGTAAAAGAATCGCAACTCGCTCTGGATGGATATTTAGGTACCCTCGCCCTATTATGGATTTTGACTAGTGTATGGAAAGAGAATCGTGTGCCCCATACATAGGAAAGATAGAATCATCCTACTGCATTCCTTCTCCGGTCCTTTCATGGCCCATGCTGTTCAAAGGCTAATACAGAAATAGGATTACTTACGAGCTGGGATGGGATGTAGAGTATAGCCCAGAGTTTCTTAGTAGGAATACAACCTTAATGGAATTCGGAATGGGACTTTAGCATTTCCCTCCAGCAGCACTTTGTTTGGGGATGGTTGATTGCTTTTTGATTCTCTAAATCCAAATCCTGCCTCAATATTTTGGATTGATCAGACCGCCTATTGTAGAAGAGATTGCTTGCTCAAAATAGTACCGCATTTGTGCTTAAGAAAAGGCTTTCTTGTCCGGGGTCTATATCCACTTTTAATACACCACGCACCCCACTATCAAAAACTTCTCTTTCAATTCTAAACAAAGAGAAAGCTCAGGCGGCTGCTCAACGAGGAGGTTCATGCTTGTTAACTTACACTTACTTTTAGCACTTCTCTACCAGTTCTCTCTCATCGTGGGCCAAGCAGTTCTCTCTCATAGATAATAATCTCCAGCTCTTAGCACCGGTTTTCACTTCGTGTAGCAGCTTCTTCTTTTGTCTACTCAAACACTTCATCCATGAGAACCAAGTTTTGATCCATGATATATTCTAAAAGTAAGAGCAACTCTATTAATCTACATACCTTCTCTCTGGCCACCATGTTTTCTCCGAAGGGTGAAGGCGGATTCTCAGAATTGAAAATAAGGGCGAAGGATACATACAATATGCCGGGTCTAAAGTGAAGTAGTACAGACACAGGAAATCTTAGAAAAACTTAGAGAGTCTCCATAATCTAGACTTCTCGGTTTCTTAATCGGTGTCTATCTTACTAAGATACTGGTGCAGCTTAAGGTGCTGGTGCTCCACCCCACTCTAAGAAGTATGACTGTGATTTGCCAATACCCAAATGGGTAGTGTACTGCTCGCACCCCTTCTTATTAATTCTGACTTGTTTGCGCACACAACCTTCCTAGAACTTTCTGACCTGGATCCAACCAATGAAGGAAGATGTATGGCCTCCCTCGAACAAAAGAAGGAAGTATGGGAGTTTACCGGTAGGCAATGACCACTGCCGAAGTCAAGTGCTCAGCTCAAAGAAAGAAGGGGTTGGTCTATAAGCTTCACCTCCGACCTGTGCTATCCATTCTAGTGCGCCGCTTTTCCCAACTCCACGGTTCCTCTCATCTTTCTTGTCGGAGAAAGCCTGTCATCCCCGAACAAGACGCTCTTCCTCAAGAAAACAACATTTCTCTTAAAAACCTGATTCCTTGTTGAGGCTGGCCTACATCGGATGGGCTTCAGTCCAACCTCCTTCCAGACTCTCCCCCTAGCAGGATGTAGGATAGTGCTATAACCCAATCTAGCAGATAGATCTAGCACCGAGACAGAGATAATTCAGCTCCTTGATTTAGCTTAACACGCTTCTCTTTCTATTCTATAATCAACACCATTCTTGGATATCTTCCCTAGTCACCTTTAGATTCTTCGGTATCTTCCCTCCCCTAACCCTAGTTACCTTTACTTTTGCATCTGTAAGCCATCCCCCACTCCCTCATAACCTGGGGGGAAAGGTATCAAACACACTAAAACTCAATCCAGAATGAGCGCACATATTGTTTTATAAACAGGGATCCTTTATAACATCAGCTCGGGGATTTATACTTCACACTACTCCACTGCTTTTTTTCTCGCACTCTCATACCAGTTTTTCCATACTTCCCGAAGGAAAAAAAAAGAAATAAGTATGACCAAACCGAGAGCGAGAGCGAGAGGAATTATATCCAGTGGGTGAATGGCAAATGGATCCAGCGGGCTACCCGCAAAATGATCCATAGCCTGAGGGGTTTCGAAAGGGCGAGGAGCGTCATGATGAATAGCAACCTGAGGGGCATCAACTGGATTGGCTGGGCCGGCTTCCCCTGTGCTCCCCGCTGCTTGCTCGCCTCCTTGACCTCCATTGGCTGGGGATACTTCTTCCAAATGATCTATAGCGCGAATAAGCCCTATGTATGGGCTCTGCGCTACAGTATCTAGATTAGCCTCCGCGAAAAAAGCTGCCATTTCCTGGCCAATATCAGTGATGGACCTCGTAGGAGCCCCAGAATGGCCTGGATGGGGCACAAATAGTCCGGGATCACCCGCATTTACGACACGTTCCAATCTCAATCCCATTAGAACAGAACTACATCTTTTTCAGCTCAGCTCCCAAAAGAGAAAGGGAGACTTTTTTATAGGTTGGCGTCGGTTTTGCCGACGAAAAGCAACGAAAAACTAGAACATTCTTTCTTCCATGACAAAACAAAATGCTAGTTGCCTCGTAACGCATACACTGGAGCGTCGACGAGGGCCAATGAGACTTTCCTTTCTTTGCCCTTAATTCTACTACGGTGCTGCAAATTCGCAAGCTGATCCTAAGTAATCGTTGTTGTTCATTGGATTCCTCCGGAATGACTTCGTTAGGATTGAAGAATTGCTGCAATTCTTCCTGAATAGACTCGATTCCCCGCCCCGCGTGAAATGTCTAAGACGCAACGGAATCGCTACGCTATGTTTCTATATGAAAATATATGCAAAACCAAAGTAAGTCCAAAGGAATCTTGCTCGCTCCAACGGGGAAGTGCTTGGTCTACGAATTCTACTAGCTGCCCCGCTTTCGCTACTCTTAAACGTTTGCATGTGGACCAGAGAATGGAGATGAGGATTTAGCCATAACTTGACAGCTTCTTTAGAATTATTGAACTGAACTCGATCACCCGAGGAAAGCGAATAGAGCTAGTTGCCAAGGTAGCTGGGTTACGAGATATCCCACCGCCTGTGAAGAATAGGAAGAGCCATGCATGCCTTTCTTGGCCACTTCACCGGGCGCTTATGAGCCGATTTCACTAGCTTTAAAGAGTTTTTTTGGCACAAACAACGAAATAGTCCTTTTGGATTGAGCATTTTAGGAAGATTCAATAAGCTTTTTTTTTTCAACTATTTAGTCATATCTTTTGATAGGAAGTTCTAAATCGGGGGATATACAGTAAGACTCAAAGGATCCAAATTCGTCTTTATTTTGAGAATTCCTACAGCAACGTTATACTTCTTTTATACGATCTTCCATACGAATCCGGCGCGGGTAAGAGTGCTTACTTAAAGCTTAGTAAGGTTATTTCAATCTCTTTATTTAGCATCCAGAGAAGTAATGTTCTTCGAGGAGTAAAGTAACTTATTCATCTAAAAGACCTAGTATAGATTAAAGATATAGCTGCCTCCCTATAATTATTATTTTCTTTTAAGTATCACACTCTCGTTGATTCAGACCATACGCCGGCTTCATAGTTCAAGTAGTTACCAGTAGTTCTCTCGGGCACAAATAATGCACTTACAGACTAATGAAATATAAAGGAGAAGAGGGGTCTGGGTATGGGGATTGCTTGGTCCTATGCTAGCTGAGACAGGTAAGCGGCGCTATTTCAAGCTTTGGATAGATGAGTGATGAGTCAGTCTGGTTCGAGAAGATCCGTCATTGTGTAATAGGTTATCTTTAGGAAAAAGAACTAGACATATATGTTTCAGCCTGCTCTGACCTAGCCCAAATGGAGCTACTTACTCGTTGATTGGAAATCAAATCTTCAAAATTAAGACCAGGCGGTATGGATGGGAGTCTAGCACAGTGGTAGAGCGGTAGCGGGACCGAAGCATGAGCCTTATAAAAGCTAGGATTCGCGAAGTCAAATGTTCAAGAAAAGACGGACGGAAGGTGATAGAGTTACCTTGCTTCCTAAGTAGCCCTCTTTCTCCACAACAAAACTAAAAACAAACAATGAAAATGACTTGAATATTGAAAGTAGCAAGGTACTCCACTACGGGTACGGAGGCCAGATAGAAGGATTGAAGAATCCTGATGTGCAGTTCCGGGGAAGTGAAGAAGGAGACGATGGGGAGGGAGATGGTGAGGAGACGATGTTCCAATGCAGTAGGGTTGCCGTTTCCTCCGCCCCGGGGAGGGTCCTTTTTTTTTGTACTAATCGAGCTTTACCCAGGGCTTCTTTGGGCCAACGCACAAGCTATTCTTGAGGGTGCCGAAAGAGCCATTTTTCTTGGTGCAGCTGTTTTGGCTCGCAATAAAGCAAGGGTCCTGATCGAGCAAGACTACGTCCTATCTATCTACCTCTCCAAACACAATATCTTGAGTACCTATGATGGTGACTACATCTGCTGGCATGTGATGTTTGGACATAGAATCGAGTCCTTGTGAATGGGCAAAGCCAGGTGCTCTTATTTTACAACGGTAGGGACGATTACTCCCATTACTGACAAGAAAGACACCAAATTCACCTTTAGGTGCTTCAACTGCGGTATAGGTAGAAGGAGCTGGTACGGAAAAACCTTCTGTATAAAGTTCGAAATGGTGAATTGAGGTAGAGTAGACCGATGATCCGGTAGTCATTTGGCCGGCTATGGAAAGAAAAAGCTTGCATCTGCTCCCCCTAAACTATAACAGGTCCCATCTCTCTCCAAACCTAACGTGGTAGTTTCCCATCATAAGGCTTTCCATCTATAGATTGATTGAGCCATTACCCACCAAGGATCCCATTCGTTCAGAACTCAGTTGACTGCTTCTATAGATAAGGCGGAACGTCCTTAGTTCAGCATTATAGCACATAGTCTCCGACGCTACTACAGCGCTTCGCTAACTCGAAGCGCCTCGCTATGAGAATGACGCTTCGCTAACGCTCGGCTAAGTCGTCGAACCCTCGCGCTGACCATTCGCTTTCTCAGTAGCGAAAGCGCTTCTCTTTGCCCCTTAACTTAATCTTAATTTAATAAAGTATTTGGAAAAGAAAGAGATTCTTGGTTTTATTGCTCCCGCTTCCTCATCTGCGCTCGTCAAGCCAACTTTGCTTTTTGGGAGGTGAAAGAGGAAGCGGACATTTCGAAATGACAGCATCGAAGATATCTATATACACAGGAACGCTTATTCCGGACTGCGTTCCGGAAAAAGTAGCCTACTTGACAGAAAGGGCGGGCACTCTCGGCTCGGAGGTAGGCACTCTCGTCTTTCAACCCCACCGTCACTTTGAATTTAGTGGGGCACTGTTTACTTACAGCCTCTACGAGTTGCAAGTGAATGGGGCCGGTGCGTGTGAACGGAAGGGTTCATCAAGCCATTTTAACCCCTAAACAAAATAGGAAGAGGGGTACTTGACTAATAGGGGGCAATTGCATCGCACCTGACTGTGAGGGACCTCTTGATACCTTATGTTCACTTCCTAACTAGTAGCCGGTTTCCTGTCGCGGAAGCCTTTTCCCAGTGCGCGGAGCCCCAACGAGGAAGGTGTTAGTGCTTTCTCATGGGGTCAATAATGCTAATCCCTCTTTTTGTGCCGGGAAGAAGATAAGAAAAGGCGAAGCCTTCTCTTGGTTTCCCAACCTGTTGCTTCTAAAGGCTGCCCTCTCTCGGCTGGATTTTGGTCCAGCCTACTACGAGGATCCCGTATCCCGTACATCGTCTTTCTCCCTCCTGGGTTCCCGTGGTTCCTATGCCGCCGCGTTTCCCGGTCCTTTTCTTTTAGTGCTTCGACCCGAAGCGATAGCTTGACGCGTTTTCCGTGGATAAGATGGCTGCGCTCCAGCTCACTAAAGAATGGGACGGCAGTGGTCCGCCGGCAAGCTCGTTCTGATCTTGGACGCAGTACATTGGAATCCTGAAGCACCACCACGAACGCTACCGCGCGTGCGCCTGCGGTGCGGTAAGGCACCACCCTGTTGTGCCAGCAGCCAACTCCGGCGTGTCAGCTTAGTTATCCTCATCAAGCCACAACCTTGATGTCTAGCTTCCCAACTGGTAGACGGTTCCCTTTCCCCCGGATCAATGAAGAAGGGAGAAGTCAGTTGATTCTTCCGAAGAACCGGAAGCGAAGCGCTATGCCGGGGCGAGGGGACGGGAAAAGAAACTGCTCCGAAGAAAGATATTGGGGTTCCCAATGCTTCTCCACGCCCAACGAGATGCGCCAACCTCGGGATGCTTTACTCCTAACCCCACGACGGTTCCGAGACGGAGCTTAACCTGAGTCTCGGTTAAGAACGGCGATGATCTACGTTTCACACGGCGCACGATTCCATGGATAGTTTCATTCGAGATCGTGATGGAGGACATAGCTTACGATCATCGGCTTTGATCATGCCACTAGGCATTTGATTAGGACATTGCACAATGATCCGAACACTTTGTCGCATCTCTTCGATACGAATACAGTAACGATCATAGCGATCTCCTCTGGTACCTACTGGTACGTCAAGATCCGATTGGTCATGAACATCGTAAGGTGCTGCTCTTCGCGAATCCCAGCATACCCCAGGTTGGGATGGGTAGGCCCACCACTTCACTTTTTCACTTTCACTTAGGCCCGGGCCAAGTCAGTGGGGGACCCTGTCGGGCTCCTTCCCCCCCAAAACAAACTGTACGTGGGAGTTTCCCTTCATACGGCTCGAATCATTCTCAGATGCCCCGAGAGGCATCTTTCCTTATGATCTGGTGGTTCAGCAAACGAGCACCGGCCGCAACAGCAAGGAACTATGACCAATAGAGTCAGACACAGAGCGTCATACTTCTTTATCTTGTGATGGTTGAGGAGTTTCTTTCTCAGAGGGTGCGGGACGCTTGCGGAGTCCGTACCTTCCGTACCACCACAGGTCGTTCTTGGGCAGATCCCGCTCCTAAACATAAGGGAGGGATAGGGGGAAAGGGGCCGGGCCTATCATATAAATAGGGTTGTAGAAAGACCACGTATTTTCATTCGACGTTCCGGGGCGCCCGATTCGATCAACGAATTTGGCGAGCTGATCTGCTTTGATCCAGGAGAAAGCCCAGTCAGCCACCTTTTCGGTGCAGGTCACGTGACCTACAGCTCGGCCTTCGCTTTTTGAGACTTCCTCTACCCACATCTCTATGTGCCCGCAGCACTTTCATATGGAGAAAGATGGGCTTACCATGTTCCATCAATAGCACCTAACCTATGCCGATTTTGGCGGACCGTGCTCCACCCCGGTGAACTCATGCGGTTCCGACGTGCCCAGAGGCCAGAGGCGAATCCGTTCACGGTCCGTAGGACCAACACCATTCGAAGGTTGATGGCCCGCCCCGCCTAGAATAGGAATCTTTGACTGGGCTTACACACATTCGCTCACTTACGCTGTCCCCCCTCAGCTCACCCTAGCCCCGGGTACGTCGTCTCCAAGGCTTCACACAAAATCTTCACTGACAACATATGCATGCTTTTGTAGGGTCGGGCAGAACCGTTGTTGCCTGATGGGAACTTCCCCCATATTGCTATCAATGTCTTCATGTCGCACGACCTCTTAACATTACACCACTGAATCCCCAATCCTTTGCTTGCTGTGCAGTGACAGTACCAATATCCACTAATCGTTGTTTCCAGATACGGTTGCCGGTTGACATCTCTTCTAATTCGTCGATACGAGAAGCAAATTGTTGTGTGGAGGAATCAATATCTCGACATAAGCCAAGAGGCAGATCTTGTGCCACTCCACCAGGTCGTATGAAACTGGCATGCATCCTGGCTCCCGGGACTCTTTCATAGAATTCCAACAATTTCTCCCGCTCCTCAAAAGCCCAAAGGAACGGAGTTGATGCTCCCACATCCATAGCATGAGTAGTTGAAGCAAGTGAATGATTTGAAATTCGAGTTATTTCACAGAATAACACTCGTATATATTGAGCTCGTAATGGTACCTCACAATTCAAAAGTCTCTCTACGGCTGAAGAATGAGCGTGTTCTTGGGCCATCGTAGAAACATAGATAGGGTCAACGACGGAACGAACAACGAAACTTTACGACAGCTTTTTCGTACACGTTCACTTGCATCACATACACAAGTGCTCTCTGAACCGTGCAATAAGGTCACCCATAACACGGCTCTCCCACTGGAGTTACCTTAGCCCCGGGCCATGCTATTCCATGATATTGGAAAAATGGCAGCCTAACTACTTATTATCATCGTCTTGAAAGCTGGGCGCCTTTTGAATATGAGTGGGGCTCCTAGTCTAGGCGGCGCCTTCGTGGAGCCAAACCGAAGGAAGAGCAAAAGGGCGAGGCCACACCCGGCTTCGAATAGGAGGGGGGCTTAGCTCTGGATCCCGCCTGCTTGCAGAAATGAATGGATCAGAAAGGGGGCTGGGTTCTATTTCCGGGCCGGGCAGGAGGTGAAGGCCAGAAGAAGAAGAGAAGTGCGCCTTCCCGGTAAGGAAGAGGATAAAAAGGTGCTGTCATCTATCTCGACCTGTTTCCCGAGGCGTTGGAAATGAAGACCGGCTCAGAGAATCACTGGCGTGCTTTCTCTCCCCCATCGTTTCGCCAACAAAGAAGTCATCCTTGACTTGACGATTGACCATTCCATCCCTACCGAGCCGCCTCTTCGAAGTATTTACCTCTGCCTTTATTTTTTTCTCAAATAAAAAAGAAAAAATCAAGAACCTCGTCTGTGATTTAATCGGCCCTAAGGGAGTTTACTCGACCCATTCTCCAGTCTCCCGCACTGCTCAAGTGTGCGACTCCGTATGAGGACCTCCTTCCCTTTTGCTCTGCCCACTCTCCGTTCACACGGTTATCAAAGCGGAGGAAGGGTGGGCAGCAGGTACCACGAGCCCTCTGTCCCACACATCTATCAAGAAGCAAGTGTAGTTCACCGGTTCCACCGAATGCTCCTATCTCTCGGCAAAGATCGTGTGAGTGTGCAGTTATGCTTCGGATGCTTCGCCATGGAATAGATCGACTCAGTTCCCCTTCTTTTCCGGTGCACTCGCTTTATATCTCCGACACACAAGGAAGGACGCGGTGGGAAGAAAGCAGCCCTAGCCTCTGTCCGGTCGATCATTCCGCTGGCATCTTGCATTCACGCCTCCGTTTGACTGCCGCTCGGGAATGTAGTTGTAGATACGTGAGTCTTAGTGGGTCGTTGGCTCCACCTCTTATCTCCTTCTACGACATGCTGTAGTCGTCGCCATATTCAATATGTCACTTAGTCATATCTGCCTCGCTGCGGGTCAGCACCCCCGAAAGAAAGGGAGGGAGGACTTCATTCAGTGACTCCGCGATCGCCCTCTGAACGATCAAAATAAGGTAAAGCTTGAAGATAAGTTTTGTACTCGATTAATTTCTCAGTCCCTCTAGTCGGGTGGGCGCCGGCCGGCCGGATCCCCCTGAAAACCGTACGTGCGGGTCTCCCCGCATGCGGCTCACGCCATTTGAGGTGGCCCAGCCCAGCATTCATTCGCAAATCCTGTAGTGAAATTGAGACTGCTCGACCAGCAAGAAAACGGATGCGCGTTAGCGCAACGGCTTTCGCGCTAGTTGCTCAATCCCTTGCTTGTTCGGAAGCTAATTCGCGTGTAGGCAGCGCTGTCTGTCTACCGTTGACTGTATCTATTCATTGATACATTGGCTCGCTCCCCCCCTCTTTTTCCAAGAATGAATGAGCTGCTCGGACCTTCCATTTCCGTCAAATGACCCGGCTTCCCCTGGCTCTTCCACCGTCCGGGCTCCCTTTCCTCCCTATGCTCCCCCGGCGCAGGCCCACCACGCTTCGCGCCAGCGGCGTTTTCGCCAGACGGTCTTTGCCAGTAGTGCCATCCTCCCCGCAGGCTGTCTGTATGGGTGGGTTGTCCCTTGCTGCTACGTTCTGTTAGGTGCTATGAATTACAGGAAATTAAGTGGTTGACTTGGACAGCAGGCGGGTTACACGTTCCACTGTGCCGAGATGTGAGGTGCAGGTGGTGATGATCACCCCGGGGTATGCGCTAGCGCCCTTGACGGGCACTCCAGGACCCGCCTACGCTCGTGAAAACCCAGGTCGGTCCTCCGACCAGATGTGTGGATAACGAGGCCACCTTCACAACCTTCTCCCTTCTATCTTTATCCAAAGTCAGGTAGAGCGGTTCGCTTGAGTTGCTCAACCGTCCCTTTGCCCGGTGCTCATGACGCGCTACGGAACCTCCACCGTGCTAGCGGCATAGGAGCCTACTCAGCGTCAGCGGCTTCGTGCCGCACTGGAGTGATCCAATATGTGGTTCCGCACGTTCCACCACTTCTCCGTTCATTTCCAATACTGATCGTGAAACACCATGAGCAGCAGGATGTTGAGGTCCGGAATTCGAAGTGAAATTCTTGATTTGCCCGTTCCTAGTCGTCATGGGAAAGAAATAAGAAAGAAATAAGAAAGAGATTATTCCCCTAGAGCTTGTCCAGTACCACCAGTACTCAAAATGCATCTCCGCGCGTCTACCTGGCGCTTTTATTAGCCGCCTTGCATGCAAGCGAAGCGCTATTGGCGGCAATTAATAGCTCACTGAGCGATGATTGATGCAGTCAGTCAGTGCCCTCGATTATTCCAGATAGAAGGATCATGGCGCCCCGGAAGCATTCCATCCAGCAGCAGCATCTCCTTCAACCACGCGAGGACAAAACTGATCTACATTCGAGCGTTCACCGCACAGAGGCGATCTCGAACACTACCTATGATAATAAATCCAAAGGAAAGGTCGATAAAATGATTCAATCTGACTTTATTGGTATTCTGGATTGAGTAAAAAAAGGGATATATGAAGTTCAAGGCCTTGCCAAAACCGTCATGGCCCTATTATGTATAGGCCGTACTAAGCCAATAGCGAATAACAAACTCTTTCCTGCTCCCTCGACCTTAATTCACTCCCATCCTGTCAAGCCTCAGCTGCCAGCGCATTGTATCTATTGAAATGTGGCAAATTGATACAAGTAGCTAAAGATCTCGCATCCGACATCTCCGGCCGAACGGTTAGGCAACACTAGGGCGCCTGGGTTTCCGTTTACCAAACAAGATGTCGAGAGGCGAACTCTGTAATTCCCCTCCTGCAAAAGTGATAGCGGCTGTAGCATCCGTGTGGAAGAGGGTAAGCTTTCGGCAACACCTTTTTCAGATTGGAAAGGATGAATACTTGTGTTGGGTCCTGCAGACCAGGATAGCCTCAGATCAAAACCTAAATGTGCCAGGGGTTGATCATAGAAGCCAGGGCAATAAGTATTCAGGAATTTGAGCGCTTATGTAGCTAATAACTCTGCCACCTGAATACTTGATTCATTAAGGTCGTCACCCTATACCCGGAAGTCTCTATCGTTTTCTTTGTCTGTTAAGCTTCACAGGGTTAGGACTCCTTAAATCAAACAGCAATCGCTGTTTATCAACCACTCACGGCGACACCGAGATCTTCGACTTAGCTCCCACAGGTCATCCACCCGGGGCGGAAGATAACGAAAGGGAGACAAAGTCCTAACTAAATCAACACACAATAACCTAAACCTTCTACCCATTCCATCCATCATATCCGTCGAGTCGAGGAGATTCGTTCTTATCTATAGATAAGGCAAGAGAGAACTTATGCCCTCGCGGATGGAGAGGGATTCGAACCCCCGGTATTCCTATCAATACTTCGGTTTTCAAGACCGACTCTTTCAACCGCTCAGACATCCATCCCTGCGCTCGCCCGCCCTATCTATCTGCGCGCTGGCAGGTAGGGGCAACTCTATGTGATTCGCTACGCTTACTTGCGCCCCACCCCGTAAGCGGACTCTATTGCCTAGCGGTTAGCGGCACTTTTCCGGTAGTACGAATCGCTACGCTTCGCTTCTTTCTATATGATAATATGCACCGTCGGTTGCTGCGCTCCCTGCGGGTAATAGCAAGAGAGTGAAGAACGAACGATCCTCAGTCAGCAGTGAATGAGTCCGACTCGAGTTCGTGAGTCAAAGGCGTGGCAAGAGAGCGAGTTCGACTCGCGAACGATCCGCAAGTGAAGGACCGATCCTTTAACGCCAGTACTGTTGCGAGACTGGTACTTGGCGGCTCACGAGCAACATATAGACTAAGGTTGCCCATCACTCCCTCGCTCCTTTTTGAAGGCCCACCGCTCCCCCTTTCTTTAAGTATCTATCCCGGCTTGCATTTTGGGGCGAGTACTACAGTTCCTCCATAATCACACAGAACGCCCAGCTTCGCAGAGCTGCTCTCTCCCCAGTCCACAGCAAGGTGTGGAATCTGGATCTACTGTGTGTTCTGACTCTATTGGATCAAGTCAGATACTAAGCCTTCTACTACTACTACTTAGGTTAGGAGATAAAATGCTATATTTAAGAGATTGGACTCTCTTACTGTGTTTTTTCAGGGCTGTTCCCGAGCCAGGTTCCCTGGATCCATTCTGACCTAAATGGATGAATGAAGAAGGGGGCGAGCAGATACGACGGCCACACACACTTCTTTTTAGCCGAATAAAGCCGGATCTACTACACGGCTAGGATCAGAGAAAGATTGAGAAAGCAAGATCAAACCTACTCTACTGTCGATTCAAAAGGTAAACTGCCCCCGAAGACTACTTTATCAATGAATGGATCAAAGAAGGAGGCTCTATCTATGTCATCGTATATAAGGGAAGAAGCCCGCCCCTGATCGAAGAATGAAGAAGCTAGCCCGGGTAGACTTTAAGAGCTCTAGCTCTGCCTATCCGTCTCGCTCCGTCTTGGAGGTCATAGAAAGCTCTTTTTTGCCTAGCCTCGCGCCTGCCTCTCACCTGAAAGGAGTACCCGAACAAAGGGGGAAGCTTGGTTTAAGCATATTTCCCTCGCCCGAGGATACGAATCCGAGCTATTAATTGAAAAGGCAGGGAAGGATATCTCGGAACTACAGCCGTCTACTACTATTGAATCCGAAAGAGGAGCCTACAACTATTTAATTGATTTATTTCTTTCATTCGTGGGGATAGCATCATTGGATAAAAGCGCTGGGAATCGTATTTACTACGTCGTATTGGCCTAAGCTGGTGCTGGAAAGGCTTCCCATTCCCAAGTTTACCCCGAGTAGGGAACCGTACCTGTTTTCCGACTTTCCGAAACCGAGTCAGGATGCTGCGATAGAGGATTTCATTTGATGAAAGCTATTGAATAACAAAAAGAATATTTCCATTGGTACCGTTCCCGCCATTTAGAAAGGAGGTTCCCTTGATCAAAAGTTGGAAAGTTGGTATTGTTGTTTTGGTGAGTCCACAGCCGTGCCGTAGGATAGCATTATTCTATTTCATCCTGTGGGGATGACATTACAAATAGATCCCTTGCCCTGGTCTAGCGCTGGGAATCATAGGAGCAATTCGTATTGGTTTTAAGCCGAGAAAAGGGACTATCGGAGGATGTGTCGAGCCGTGGCCTAGCCCAAGCTGTCGATGATCACCTAGCGCTATCAATTAACGTAGGGAACGTACGCTACTACGAATGGTTCTACACATGCCGTAACAAAGCTAAAGGAAGCCGATCAATCGAGTAGGAACCAACACCGTGGCCGTTGTTCGAAAGTCAACCGTACCGTTGTTGGAAAGAATCGAAGCCGAGGACTCTACTACCCGGAACTCAATACGATTCAACCAAAGCAAAGGCTTTGTTAGAGGAGCCGTTGGATACAACCCGGAAGTAGGAACCATAACCGAAACTAGACATATGAGCCGCAATCGGGGTAGCCGTTGAAGGGGAAGTAGTAGTGAAAGTTGGACTCTCTAAATATTCTCCAGTCTATGGGCATGATTACTACAATTCAAATCATCCGATTTGCTTTAAGGAAGTGTGGGTGTGTACTACTCTTTATCTTCTTTTAGCAAATATTTGTAATTTATGTCCGCTTCGCCCCTCCCACCTAGTACTAGCTGGATTGCCCACCCAGTAATATTAATAAGCTTTCCGACCCTATCCTTTAGGCTACTTCCCGACTTCCCTAATAAAAATATACCATACCAAGTTTCCTAATCCTACTAGCTTGCCTTCCTATTTGAGAACCAACCTACTTGAAAGGCCTAGCCACAAGAGTGCCTCCCCGATAAGTGGTTGTCTACTTCCTTGAAGCCCTACTTCCCTTGAGAATTTCTTTAAACAAGTATTGGCGTAGGAAAAGGGGATTCTATAAAATTAGAAAAAAAAAGCATGTGCTTTCGCTATCCCGGTATTCGCTCGCAACGCAAGTCTCGTATTATTCGTACTTCTAGAGTAGAGCTCGTACCTCTATATACGCATTTCTCTAGCGCTAGGTTCGCCTATTTCTGGTTTAAGCATTGATTTCCCAGCTATATTAGAATAAGCTGTTCCGCTGTTCCGAGGAGAGAGATTTCGAAGCCTTTGATGCACCTGGCTGACTGAATCAATGAAGTTCAATTGGCGGCTTTGTCGGTCAATCACCCGTGGCTACTGCTCTCTTCTCCCGCCGCTTATTCATTCAGGCAGTGGATTCGAACCACTGAAGGATTTCGAGTCCTTTGCTCTAACCACACAAACAAGGATTTGCAGTCCTGGGAACCTTTGCTTATTCAGGGCTCTTCAATAAGCAAACTGGCATTTTTTATCATCTTTTCACTATATTCTATTTGCGATAGATGGTGATCAAAGAGCTTCTTCTTGCAGCGGGGCATCTTGGATCGGGCTTTCGCCCATTGAAGACCTTGTCTTGTTGTGGAGCCCGGGATAGAGGAGTTTTCTCTCTTTCTTGGAGTCACCAAGAGTGTGGGGAGAGGTGGATCTTCAATCAAAGGTAGGAAGTTAGTCTTGCTTGCCATCGTGCCTCTTTTGACATGCCCCCTATTATCGGGATGTTCACCATGATTCCTTATTCTGGGTGCTTCCCATTGTACGGATTCCTTTTCTTTGCTTTTCATATTTCTTGGGAAAATGTATTAGATCCTTGATAGACGCCCCCCTCCCTTAAGACCAACTGCTAGAGTTACCTTCCCGCTCCGGAGTTCACTGACCGCTTGGGCGAGGGCAGGATGCGGGTACCATGCCAGGTTGGAAGGCTAGAGTCAGAAGTTGAGTTCTGAGCACGGGTTTGATAATTCAAAACTTCTATTTTTACTGCTACTAAGGTTCCGGATCACATTTAGGTCAAAACGTGCCTAGAAATGGAATTTCCTTGATTACAGTCTGCCCTGGAGCATACGTAGCTCCATTTTGAACTTCTGCCCTTCTCTTCTGCCTATTCAGAAATCTTCTATCTATCAACATAGCATTATAGATCGCGTGAGAAGTCGCCCGCCCATTTCCAGAGTTCTACGTCTGTCCTGGCTCCTTTCATTCCATGCATTCCTTTCCATGCATCATAGTAGTCTTCCTCTCCTTTTTGTCCCAAGCATTCTCCTCATTCTATTCCATCCAAGGCTCCTCATTCATCCATCGGATAGGACGCCAAATCAGTTGAACAAGACAGAGAACGATGAGAAAGTTTTCTTGGTAGCCTTGGTCTCTAAAAGGGGTTCTATCCCTCTTCCGTCCGCTTTCTTTTTTTTGCACCCAGAATCTCCTTGAAGTAGAAAGGGAAAGCCACTCGATCACAGCCTGACTTCCTCCAGATGAAAGCATTGGTAGTGACGACCGACTGTTTTATTCTTCTTCTTTTCTTTAGACATTTTTTATTCTCCTTTTTTCTTATCCGCGTCGAAAGAGATCGATCGGGGTCAACTAGCAACCTCTTGGAAATGATCCGCCTTCCAACCTATAGAAGAGACTTAAGGTTCAAAGATTTTGATTCAATCGAATCTACTCCTGCTATACTCCAAATATATTTAAGACAAATCCGCCTCATCAAAACGGGGGAAGGACGAATAGGAAAGGAAATAGGAGACTTCTACCTTGAGATCTGCCTAGTAACCTCCGAGGGATTTTGATACAAAAAGACCAAACAAAATCTTGATTCTCATTACAAAGTGCAGCCAGCACACCTATTTCCCCTTAGCTGGTAAAGGCTCATCATTCAGTCAGGGCTTTCTCGGACCAACCAACTACTTACTATATCTAATTATAATGGATCCCTGTCGGACAAAGTTTTAAGGTTTTCTTTCAGCAAGAGAGAGAAAATGAGGAAAACCGGGAGCAGCGGGCGGCAGGACTCGAAGCAAGAAGTTCGGTCTGTCTCCCATTTCTGGTTCCCTTCTCCCGGCCGGAGTGTTGAATCAATGGCTCTTGCAACGGCAGTCTTCTTTCTTTTCCACTTTGAACGCATGGTTTTTGGCTTTCAACAGTCTCTAATTACCTTGAGACCCTCTTCTTGAATGAGCCAATATGAACTGGTAGATGATAATGCTAGAATGAATCAGAAATAAGTGATTTGATGGAAGAAAAATGCGAAGAACGAGCTAAAAGCCCTTTCTGGAACCAAGCAATGCCCGCCCTGAGAGCTGCCGCGATGACGTGGAACCTACCACCTACCCCCCAAAGAGATGGGATAGAGCGAAGCCCCGCTTACTTTGATTCTACTAAAGCTAAGCCTAATATTGCAATGAAGCTAAGAATGAGTCAGTTGTGCTACTGCTTCCATTCCTCGCATTCAGCTTGAAGAGCCATATTGAACAACTATAAAGAGCATCTACCACTGCTCGGATTAGCCTCCCTCCTATCATTCTCATAAGGATTGGCTTCCGCTTACTTTAGGTCTTGACTTCCTATCGGGATAGACAGCTCAGATTACATGCTTTAGATTGAAGCTACTGCTCCTCTTTCTTTCATTAGTGCACCTCTTATTCTTCATCCTATCCACCATAGAATACTCTCTTCCAGTCCTTTGATCATATAGCCATCCATCTTTCATCAATGAAATTGTTCCGTATGGGTAGCAAATACACATATCAGAAGAGCCAACCCGAAAGCACTTGCTTCAAAGAAGAAGCAGTTACCAATAAATTCCTGTTTCAAGTCTGTATATCTCGATAGAACCAATTCCAATCCAGGTAGTGTGAACAGAGGATGTGGAAGTTCTGTTTCCTTGCCTTGGCTCTAGAAGTCCTGTCGGCGGACATAAGACGGAACCCCGGTGGTTTGAAGGCACGTAGCCACAGTGTCTAAGATTGAGCAGGCGGGTACGGTTTCGGAAATGACATATTGAATAGGTCTGTATACCCTCAAGGGAGTTCGTTCCATAGAGATCTGACTTAGAAAAGGAAGCTCTGCTAAAAGCTAAATCGCTAATAAGTTCAAACATCAAAGGTACCTGTCTACATCTACCTACCCTAAGCTACTAAAACATCATCAACAACAACATCGGAAACTAGATGAATAATTGAAACAATCGGGATGGATTCAGACTGAATTCAATCAACAGACAATAGAACTTAAAGAGTGCTTGTGCTATTCGATGAGCTAATCTTCTCTCTTGTATTGTGAGCGGTGCAACCTACCGGCAAGGAATGGAAAGTTACTAATTCCACAATAAAGGCTCGACATCCTTGGGGTGATCTCGTAGTTCGTACGGGGTGGAGACAATGGGCTCGGTCCATGGATTTTCCTTCCTTTTGCCACATTTCCCTCAAAGGGTTGAAGGGAGGAGATAGTGCATCAAGCTATTCGCAAGGGCCAACTTGATCCTCTTACCCTGGGATCCCAGATGAGGGAAGCCTAGGAGAACCGCCTACTCCAACTATAGTACATACTAGATCTGACTAACAGCCCATCCTACCTCCTCTACCTGTTTTAGAACCTATCTTTTGTCTTAGTAGAGTCTTTCAGTGGCATGTTTCAGTCCTCTTTCAACTCGGTTGGTGTCTCCTGTCCTCCGGTTCTTCTCTCGTCTTTCGTACATCTACAACATTCCATTCTACTTACTTTGGTGTAATGGAAATGAAACGAGCCTAAGAGCAGAGTAAGTAAGGACTTTGCCTGGTTTGAACTCCAAAGTCATTTACGCCCTGTATTTCCTTTGATTCTTATAGCCTTCGTGTCAAGCGAGCAGTCCAATTGCATCAATAGCAGCAGCTTTTATCTCCGCATTCACTAAACGAAATGCGGAACTCATGTTGGTAATTCCCTCAGTGCTCTACTGTCTTGAACTATTTTCTTTAGATGACATGGAGGCTTTAGTGCCACGTTCAAGCTAAAAGCTGTGAAAGCAAGTCAAGCAGTGCCAGATGATGATAAAATAGCGGCGCATCCTTCTTTTGAAAGTGACCAAACGGGACTTTGAAGCATAGTATCAGATGCCTTATTTTTTTAGTTAGGATCTCCTTCTCACTCCAAAGTATGGTTGGTGTATACTTGGCCTTTCCCACTGTAGTTTGGAGCTCACCCTTTATTTACACCGACCCAATCTACAATCAAAACAAATGTAAAAGAAAAGGTGATAAGAAAGAAATCTAGCGAAAGCTAACTGTCAGCTATAAATAAATGCTTTTGCTTTCTATCCAGCAGCTGATGCTTTTTATGTAGTAAAGAAGGAAATTTTTGGAGTTAGCACGGTACTGAGGTCTCTGGAGCGAGTGACGGATTATCTCTTTCGGAACATTAGAGGTTGTGGACAGCACTCATAGCTCCTCTATTTCTCAAGGATCTATGCTTCCTGTTTGCACTCTTTCTAGGCTGTCTTCCAGTGCGATAGAGAAGCTGGCAGTGAACGGATTCATCCAGCAAATGTGGCCATACTACTAGCTCTGGCTAGTCCTTGCTTCATGAGGTACATACTTCTTCCGGTCTGCTCTGTTGCCGAGCTTTCATTCTCGGACACCTACATTCCCAACAGGCTAGGGCAAATACATGATGTCGGAATGATTCCCACACCTGGATCGAATGCTCCGCCAAAGTAAACCTAAACAATTAATTGAAGGAAGTGTCGCCCGGCATCGATTTCACGTGTTGGTTGCCCAACCCGATAAGTAGTTTTTGAATGATTCGCGTTAGCCAGGAGTTAGAGATGTACTTTCTATTTCAATGAAGTAACCAACCAAAAGAGAGTGTTAGGTCTGGGCTAAAAAATCTTCCTATTCGTACTGGAAAACTGGAAAGAAAAGAACAAGCTGGTAACGAGTTCCGGTAGAAACTAGAGGCCCCTTCCCTTATACTCGCAGATGTAGAGAGGTTGCCTCTCTTCTTGTCTTGAACTGCGTAACCAAAGCGATTCCTGTTGATGGATAGGTCTGACGAGGGCCAATTTCAGTTCGATTCTGAAAAGTAGCATGCATATAAGCTGTTGCCCTAACAGAGTCTGTCTATTAGCCAATTTCTTCAGCCTTAGCTCAGTCTATTAGCTCTTGTTGCCCTTAGCTGCACTGGTGGGTGAAATTACAGTTTTGTTATGATAAATCACTCGTGGGATTGAAATCATTCGTTCGGGTCACCTCTTTTTTAAACACTTGACCAAGCCTATTTCTATCTAATCCGTTGGCTTCTTGACTTACCTTCCTTATTGCGCCTGCCCCTAATTGGAGCTCTTCTTATCTATTTCTATACCGAGAATAGCTTTATTGACGGGCTGAACGAACCCCTCACTTGGCTAACTCAACAATCATATGTCTGAGAGTCTGGTCTAACTAAGCGGATTGGAGGCGGGCATTTTCATTTCAACGTAGCAGTAGGGAAAGTGATTTCGGGGGGTTAGTACACATGGGCAGTTGGGACAGTTACAGGTAGTTAAGTTCGGTCTTATTCTTATGGGCAAGTGGTCCTAGAATCTCTCTTTCCTTCTCTAAAGTATAGCTTTACGAAACTAGAATATGAGTAAATATAGAAATAGAATAATAAGAATATCATATAGCCGTGTATTAGTAAGGATAGGTTTTGGTGAGTAGTAGTTCTTGGCATTAGTAAGCTAGCTTCACTAGACTATCTATGACAGGAAAATCGGTAACCTAACCTAGTGGAGTAGAAAATGAAGTAGGTCCTGGTATGATCAAGCTCTGTCGTGAGCCGGTGCTTGAACCGTGGTTGAGGCTGCCGATGCCTCTCACATTAGCGAAAAGACCTCCCGGCCGCTAAAAATAAGGCTAGCGAGCCCGCCTTCCCTAATGAGAAAGAAAACTAGAACTATTATAGCCTTGAGTATAAGCTGGGAACTCTTTCAGACTAAAGAAATAAAGGAAGTAAAGCTATATTTCGATCCAAGCCCTAGGTTTGGCTCACGCCCGGAAACCGATAGTACAAGGGTCGGTGGAGGGGACCCTGAGACCTATGGGATGAGATTCTAAGGAGGACTGAGAAGGCAAGACGGATATCAAAGGATTCTCTTCGGTCAGGGCTTATATAGGCTCTTCAAGACGAATGGTATCGATGCACTGCTCTCAGGCGAGATTGAACACGAAAAAAAGGTGCATCAAGGCGTGAATAAGGAAGAACTCACCTTTCTCGGTTTTCAAATTGAGGACCAACTGTGCTCCGAAAGTGAGAGAAGAGATCTGACTCACCGACATCCACATCAAGAGAAACAGACGAAGCTGCTCAAGCAGAGCTAGAAACGGAAGCCGAAGCAGCATCCAGAGATTTGCATATTATATATGTGACCACATCAGGGATTAGCCCAGCCGGTAAGAATGGAAGAGGATTTTTCGTATCACATTCGTACTGACTTAACAGGATCCGTCTCCCAGAGTAATATTATGACAGTCTCTCTTGCCCCCTTCCTACTTACTTGAAACAGGAATTTATTGGTGCTCAACTGCTTATTCTGCTTTTTCATGGTACCGGTATAGATAGATAGAAAGCGCATTCAATAGTTGTATTAGATAGTTTAGATATAGTGACCCACTAGTTCGAGATGCACTGACCTTGGCCATTGCCTGCTAACTACGGTCATTATATGTAAATTCGGATCGCACACCGGAAGCAAAGCAAAGATCAGGGGATTGCCAACTTGAATGAATGTAATCCGGTTACGGTTACGGTGTAGGGGAGATTTGTCCAATAGGGACATAACTAGTTGCTAAGCCCAGTCAGTCCAGTATGTATGGTATGTCCAGTAAGGCTAGTGAAGTAAAGAAAGTAAGGAAAGGCAAGTCAAACCTGACTCTAGAATATGGCTCAAGAGATTGAATATAGGGAGGAATGAATCGGGCATCAAGTAAACTAAGGCATCAAGGAAAGTAAGACTTGAGGATGGAAGGGAGGAAGGAGCCAATAAGCCACCGTCAGTGTACCAGTCATTGGGACAGGTGCCGTGTGTTCGGTCTACCTGCCTTTAGTACGACCCGGATGAAAAGATGCTGACGAGTATTAAAGGTTAGGCCAAATGATTCTAAGCTTGAGGACCCATTCTATACGGGCCTAAATGCTGGAGTTTCAGAATGAAGTCTACTTCTTACTGACTTTCTTAGAAGGCTTCCTATATGCTTAACACATTGACGTCTAAGGCTAAGCTTTCTTTCTAATGGTAAGCCGGGGATCTAATAGTCCACTTCACCCTAGCTCTCTTTACGTCGATATAGGTTGCTTTTTTGATGACTAGTCCCATATAGACGGTAGGCCTTATTTTCTACCTCCTCTACCTAGTCTCACTTTTACTAAGGAGGAGTGAAGTTCCTCTAGCGTATCTAGCGCTCGTCCCTCTAGCGATGGCATTTCTCTATCGTAGTCATAACCAATTCGTGGGGAGTACCGCGCCTAGTATATTGGAACCGGGGCCTCTGTCTACCGGGTAACGGTCGAAACAGCCGAGTAGCGACAGGAAGCTTTCTATGTATTCAAAAGGTTCTCTTCTCTTAGTGGCGTGTCACTCAATCTTGGTTGTCTTTTTTGGAGTGTACTGGTCGATCGTCTTCGAAGCTTGCTTGGTCAGCTTCTCTTAACCGCTTATTTCACCTTCTTTGCTAGGATATTCCTCTTCTTGCCTAGGATACTTCTCCTGCTTGTAGAATTTGTCTTTCTTGAAAGTTTATGCCTTGCATGAGCACTGTAGCCCGCCTCCCTCATGGGTACTCGTTATGTGGGTCTTCTAGCTCTTAAGTGCCCATCTCTCAGACAGAGGAATTTAGAACGTTTTTATGGGAAAGGAAGTACACGTACTCCAAGAAGTTCTTCGTTTCGGAGCCTTGATGATCAGAAAGTTTAAGATTACTTGCATTTTGACATGAGTGTGTGAAAATTTGTCCATCTAATGCATATTCCTATCTTTTGTCGTCAATTGATGGAATGACATTTGATTTGTTTTTTCTGATTCCATTTGATTTCAGTTTATCGATTTTCTTCAACAGAATCAATTCCATTGAATTGATGTTTAGAGATTTGACAAATGAAAGATAAGTTCAATCTATCTTTTTACTTCAAAGCAAGGCTATCCATTTAGCTTGTGATGATTGTTAGAATACTGGAAATCTTAACCGGTAGGAAAGTGCCTTAGCCAATTATGTTTTTTTTCTTGTTCTGTTCTTGGCAAGATTAATATGAATTCAACTCAACCCATTTCCCAAACAAGAGCTTTAACCGATTTACCTATTTACTACCTTTTCTTGGAATTGAAGGTCAGATACTAAAATCGAGGGGCGGTTCTAGTTCGTGCTAGCTAACGTATAATTGGTTTTCCACTTTGAGATAGAAACATATGCAAGCCTATCCGAACTTGCGATATAGAGCACAAGAAACATGACCCATTTCAGGCGCTATACGGCTACTTTTCCTAGATTTTAATGGATCGGACGAAGCCCTTTTCGTGCGATAGATCACAGATTTCTGGCCTTTCTGATCGGTTCTATGGACCAGGACCGGATTGTCCCTTCTCGATTTATCATAGAATGGCTCCTGAACCCTTTGACGCAATAGGAGTTGTTCCCAGTACTACTTGGTTGTTCTGAAGCATCCTTTCTTTCGAAAGACATGCGAATGAACTACGCATTCGACCCTTATCAACTAGGTCATCACTTGTACCAGGTCTTAGAAAGGCAGCTGCGGCACGTCTTCTCTATGACGTTAGGGCAAGGCTACCTCGCCTGCAATGGTTAGTGCGGTAAGGATAATCGGATGTGAACTAGCTTGCTCTGCTTGCGGAGAAAAACCAACCAAGAGGCGATGGAACCCTCAGAAAACTTCTAATATTGCCCCGGGCAGTACTGGCCATAGACTTGAGCGCAAAGGACAAGAAGGCAGGAGCTGGTAGACAATTCAGCACAAATGCTAGGTGCACGAATGCTATCGAGTACTGTGGGAAGGTACTCACGCTAAACCGACAGTGACGCTGGCTCCATACCGGATAATGATTGATATAGCAAGGCAATTTTCATTGGTACCAGAGTAATATTTCACAGTGGTTAGTGAAGCTTTCGGAGGCCTTATTTGCATAGTGGTTGCTAAAGATACAACCAAGAATGTTACGCACGTGGGTATACTGAATAACTGCGTCCTAAAAAAAGGGGGAAAACTCCAAATAAAAAGAATTTATCCAGAATACAACTGTTCCATCCTATTTTTTAAGGGAATAGGCAGTCTTTGTTCTTTCTTTATCTGGAACTACTAATAAATTATGCTTGCATGCTTGTTTCATGACATTTCCTGACAAGTACCAATTTGACCACCTTGGGCAGGGCCTATTCCCAGGTGCCAGTTCTCGAAATGCGTATCGTGATCCTAGTATCGGGCTAGGATTAGCTCCGGTCTCAAACAAGCTTGACCGAAGAGTCGTCCTTAAGGAAGGCAGGACTAGATACTGATTCATTCCTCTCTATCAATCTAGTTGAAAACTTTACTTCTTGCCTATTAGGACAGAAATAGCTGAATCAGTGAAATCAGTATTTCTAAGCCCTAGTTCAATCTAGAGGCCGTCACGAAGGGATCCCTCGGGTCAACAAGCAAGGGATGAGCGCTTTGTTGCTAAAGCGCATACGTTTTCTTGCTGGGTAATTATTAATAAAGTTTTTGTGTTGTTGATTCCTATTCCTAGGTGTTGTGCTTTTTCCCCTATGCCGCCTATTGGTACTAGTGGAGTAGGATTGGCCTGTAATACAGAACCTATAGGTGGTGTAACCTTTCGCTCAATACTCAAATCTACAATTGAAGCATCTGAGGCTGCATCAATCGAGGATACACGACATAAGGAATTGTTAGATCTCCAAACCTCACCTTCACCAAGCGTGGGTTTCTTTTACTAATTTGGTTTGGTTCTCTCTATGCGAACCGCCCCTCTTTCTCGTAAGACTGAGGTGTAGGGCTAAAAAAAACAAGATAAAAGAGTCAAATCGCACCATCTCTAAATGCCCTTTTTTCTCCAGAGGTTGTCGGAATTATTCGAAAAAAATATTGGCTACGAAGAGGTCTTATCAAGAAAATTTCCATTTATACGGGATCTAGGCATAATTAGCAACCCATTCTATATAGAATGATTGATTTTCATTACTTCACAAAATAACATAAAAACAAACAAATTCGATTCTTATAAATTCTTATAAATAGATCCATATGTTCTAAATGGATAAGAGAGATATGGGCTTTCCGCCCAGCTCAAATTGTCTCCTTTTCCTTCTGTTTGGACAAAGAGAGATATGAAATATTTGAATCAGATTGGATTTCGTAGTATACCAATGAGCCAAACTATTACTATTTCATCTAACTTGAATAACCAAGGACTGAATTTTACTATGGATTCTGATAACTCGAGAAGTTTTGATTTGGTTATGATCCAAAGAGAAAAAAGAAAGGTTTAACAAGCCATGAGAAAATAGAGTAAAGTAACCATACGTTCTGTTTGCAGAACGTGTATACGCCACGCCATACAATCGAAATAGAAACATGGGACGATTCCAGAATTTTGAATAGATCCGTGGGGATGAGAGAAGTTGTTGTTGAGAAATATTAAATTGGAAAGGAAGTCAAACTCCCTATGGAACCCGTGATCGGTTGTACCTGTACTTGCAGGGATACGAAAACTCGCTATTCACTCAGTTTCTGGTCAATAATAAGATTATGTAGGAGAGATGGCCGAGTGGTTCAAGGCGTAGCATTGGAACTGCTATGTAGGCTTTTGTTTACCGAGGGTTCGAATCCCTCTCTTTCCGTTTCTGTTAATTCACCAACGTTACCGACCACAATGTATCAAATCAAATAGATTTCCGCAATAATACCTTTATTTGATAGAAATTCATTATTCCAAATTAATTACTTTGGTACGTAAAATACAAATGAGCAAAAAAGAAAAAAATCCTACTGTAGATAGATCCATTTGTGATACATGAATGAGAAAATACGGATTAAGGCCCTTCCGCGAAAAGGGGATAAAATTCTATGAACCTTTCTTATTTTCGTTAGGTTCAAGTCTGACGAGAATAAAGAGAGAATCCCATTCTACATGTCAATACCGACAACAATGAAATTTATAGTATTCACTAAGGTTGATCCGTCGACTTTATAAATTGTGAGGGTTCAAGTCAAGTCCCTCTATCCCCAATAAAAAGCCCATTTTACTTCCTAACTATTGTACCAACCTCTATTTTTCATTAATGGTTCAAACAAGATTCACTATCTTTCTTATTCTACTCTTTCACAAACGGATCCGAACTTACTTCTTTGGATCTTATCCCATTCATACAAATGAACATATTATAGTATAGGCAAGTAATCCCTATTATTAAGTAAGTCATTCACAATCCATATCATTATCCTGACATTTACTAAGTCCAATTTTAGAATACTTTTTTCTTTTTTAGTCCCTTTAATTGACATAGATACAAGTACTCTACTAGGATGATGCACAATAAATGGTCAGGATAGCTCAGTTGGTAGAGCAGAGGACTGAAAATCCTCGTGTCACCAGTTCAAATCTGGTTCCTGGCACAGAAAAAAGGATCTACCGAATAGGTATTGATGCAAATTACTCGAGATGGATTGGGATACATATTCTATAATAATATAGAAGGAGTATGATTTTTTCATCTAAGTAGATAAATCTCTAAATAGAGACACTTCTTTTTCTTTAGGGTCAAAATCTCGGGTTCTTTTCTTTATGGTACAGAAGGAGGTGAGATTAGGTTCCCTTTTCTTCATTTTTTCATTTCTTATTCTGCTATTCCGAATATTTTTATATTCTTGCTTATCTTACTTTCCTAGTTGTTCTAAGTAATGCGCGCGGTACAAAGTTGTTCTAAGTAATGCGCGCGGTACAAAGTTCGTGGTAGGGAACTTCTTTGAGTCATCGTATTTTTCTGTTTATACGAAGGAAATGAATATGTGATTTTCCAAATTGGAGAATCGAAATGAAGCCCTTTTTTGCTCAGTCTATCTGGACCCTTTTGTATAATAGGAATTCATTCTAATATAATAGGTATTCCGTTTCGTCTAGGAACAGAACGTAAAAATATTCCTTGACTTGAATAAAATCTGGAGTTGTGTTGTATAAGTGAGCATGAATTTATTATCATTCAATGAGCATCTTGTATTTCATAGAAATTGGGGGTTATATAGTCCTTACGTAAGGGCCAGCCTATCCAACTTTCAGGCATTGGGATACGTTTAAGGCGTGGATGATTATCATAAGAGATTCCCACCATATCATAAGATTCGCGTTCTTGAAAATCGGCACTTCTCCAAATCCAGAAGACAGACGGGATTCTAGGATTATCCTTTTGGGCAAAGACTTTTATGCTGCATACTTCTTCTTTTCTATCGGTACCATACTGTATTCTCGTAAGATGATACACGCTAGCTAAAGATCCACCAGGTGCTACGTCATAAGCACATTGGGAACGTAAATAATTGTAACCATATACATATAAAATGACAGCAATGGAATCCCAATCCCCTGCTTTTATTTGTAAAGTCTCTATTCCTCGGTGATCGAAGCCCAAAGATCTATGAACCACCTCATGTTTGACTAGCCAATTAGATAACCAACCCTGCTGCATTGTCTTGATCTCTCCCCCTTTGTATAAATATTTCACATTTCGAATGCAAGTTTGAAAGATTGCCCTGCTCTTTCTTTTTCTGCACAAAAGAGCCCTTCCTAATTCACTAATTTGTAGGAAGATACTGGACTTTTGGATTTGAAAAAAGTTTCAGAAGATATGTCTAAAGTAGACGGTGATTGATAGAGCAATTCTTGCTCGTAAGTTCCAGTATGAGTACTGCGCCGAACATAAAGCTTGTGACTGGTAGTAAAACATCGATTTCTCTTTTGAGATAGAGTTCGATCCTCAACTATTTCTCGCGATATCTTCTTACGAAGTTTTGTTAGGGCATCTATAACCGCCTCCGGTTTAGGTGGACAGCCCGGCAAGTAGACATCCACAGGAATTAACTTATCGACTCCCCGAACAGTACTATAGGAATCCGTACTGAACATTCCCCCAGTAATACTACAAGCTCCCATAGCAATGACGTATTTTGATTCAGGCATTTGCTCATATAATCTCACTAAAGAAGGAGCCATTTTCATTGTTACCGTACCGGCTGTTAAAATTAGGTCCGCTTGCCTAGGACTTGATCTTCTTGGTACCAATCCATAATGATCAAAGTCGAATCGCGAGCCTGAAGCAAATTCAATGAAACAACAACAGGTACCATATAGAATAGAATAGAATAGAATAGAATAGAAGGGGCCATAAACTGGAGAGTCTTGACCAATTCGAAAGATCATTTGGTGTAGTTGAAATAACGGAATTGGAATCGGTCAAGTATAGGAAATTAATATAAGAATGAATAACTTTCTTAATGGTTTATTTTTATTCTTTTATTTATCTTAATATTCATTCCATTCAGGCCATTCCAATGCTCGCAAGCAAGCACGAAAAAGCTTCTATTTCTAAACGGAAACGCCCAATACATCGAAACTCATTACCCATGGATAAAGCCAGTCGAGAAAAAAAAAGAAAACAAACATGGTTTAGCGGATTCGGAATTGTAACCAAGCATCCTGGGTTCTATACCCGATTCAACACTAGAGCATGCAGCCGATCCTGGATACAGAACTATAGAAAGTGTGCAGTGAGGGATCTTTATTGGTAGCCAGTCTTTCACTTCCGCCTCTCCACTCCCATGCCTTTCTTGGTCGGACCAACCCAACCGGCGATTTCCGACAAGTCTTTCTGCTTAGAGCAAGAAGCGGAACAAAAATCAAGCTTTCTTTATTTTCATTTATGGATAACCAATCCATTTTCCAATATAGTTGGGAGATTTTACCCAAGAAATGGGTACATAAAATGAAAAGATCGGAACATGGGAATAGATCTTATACCAATACTGACTACCCATTTCCATTGTTGTGCTTTCTAAAATGGCATACCTATACAAGGGTTCAAGTTTCGATCGATATTTGCGGAGTGGATCATCCCTCTCGAAAACGAAGATTTGAAGTTGTCCATAATTTACTGAGTACTCGGTATAACTCACGCATTCGTGTACAAACAAGTGCGGACGAAGTAACACGAATATCTCCGGTAGTCAGTCTATTTCCATCAGCCGGCCGGTGGGAGCGAGAAGTATGGGATATGTCTGGTGTTTCTTCCATCAATCATCCGGATTTACGCCGTATATCAACTGATTATGGTTTCGAGGGTCATCCATTACGAAAAGACTTTCCTCTGAGTGGATATGTGGAAGTACGCTATGATGATCCAGAGAAACGTGTGGTTTCTGAACCCATTGAGATGACCCAAGAATTTCGCTATTTCGATTTTGCTAGTCCTTGGGAACAGCGTAGCGACGGATAATTCCGAATCTACATAGGTCTAGTCCAGGGGACAAATCAATAGGAAATGCTATTTGCTTCTTAAGAAGAAGAACTTTTTTGAAATGAAAGAGCGGGCGTCGGATATCATTTCTTCAAATAAGGAAGAAGTGTTATCGAAGGATTTCCTTCCATTCTTCCTAGTATGGAAGAAGTCAAGAAAAAGTACTGCGTCTCGATCTATACGAAAGGGCACTGGTTTTTTCTTTCGGTTTCATTGATAGCAGAAGAGTACGCTAGCTAGCGGAGCCTGAAAACGCTTGCTTGCGCCCCACCCCTACGGAAACTATTGCCTATGCTTGCAGCTCGCTCAGTGTCAGTAGAAGGGAAGAAAAGATGGTCACTCCTTTTAGGTTTAGGAACATGGCGAGCCTTACTTACGACTGTTGCACTTCACTCGCTGCTCGTTCATTCACTTGCTCATGAACTCGCTGCTTCGCCAGAAGCGACTAGTCGCCTCCTTTCCTCCGCCGAAAGATGCTTAGCCAGAAGCGACGAAGGAGGGGAGCTGGGGAAGGCCGACGATGGCAATGAGGGGGAAGCTGTCGTAGAAGCTTTGCCCCTTGCTTTACAGAAATTGTTATGAACTTACTAAATGACCTTATTTATTCTCCCGGAACGCTAGCAAATCTAATAGTTCCATCTGCTCTTCTTAACTTAAGAACGAAGGCCGCCATCCTTCTTATTCAGGAACCCTTTGTTTGAGGAGGGCGTATCCCCGGGAAGGGGAGAGTGGCCGAGCGGTCAAAAGCGACAGACTGTAAATCTGTTGAAGGTTTTCTACGTAGGTTCGAATCCTGCCTCTCCCACTTGTTGTAGACTTAAGAGAAGAGAAAGTAGGCGGAAGCCTAGGAGGGCCAACCGAGCGAAGCTCTTTCTTTTTTTGGCCGTGCCGTGAAGTGCAATTTTCTCGTATGCGTTTTAGAGAGGTTGTCGAAAAAAGACGATCTATAGAGATTCCCCATCTATATCTAATCGAGAATAGAAGCGAGTCGCTTCCGGCGTCGGCTTGTAGTCTCTACAGTCGGCACACGCACGCCGCCGCCATCATGCCTCCTTGGTTCGGGACGAAGCCAAGCGAGACATACGATAGACGAAGGAAGCGCCCACCCAGCTGGAGGGCTAAAACCTATAGTTTTGAAGTTGCAAACTCCAGCTTCGAAGCTGGAGTGCTTTAGCCCTTTAGTTTTGAAGCAAGAATCACCGTCTTGAGCGCGCAAGGCGCTCAAGAACAAGTAGGGATGAGCGCTTTGTTGCGCCTGCGGATACGTTTTCTTGCTGGGGAAGGCTAGTTTGATCGAGGATTGGAGAGGAGAGGTGGAATAAAAAGCTCGGGATGGATTTTGGAGTCTTTGTGCGAGCCGTATGCGGTGAGAGTCGCACGTACGGTAAGGAGGGGGGTTCGCGTCTATACGTGTAGTGTGGTGGTTGGGCCTACCCACCCTATTTGTTCCATGATCTATGGGTCTACTGGAGCTACCCACTTCGATCAATTAGCCAAGATTTTGACCGGATACGAAATCACTGGTGCTCGATCTAGTGGTATTTTTATGGGGATTCTTTTATCGCTGTAGGATCCCTATTCAAGATTACTGCAGTTCCTTTTCGGGCGGCTGTAGGACGGACGGCCCCCTATAGGTAGTAGGGTAGGATGGGTGGTACCGCTCAGATAGCGGCCAATCCTCCTAACTGCGCGCGGGCCGGGCTTAGAGCGCGTGAAACTCATCACTACCTCGTAAGGGCGTTGAGACCATAGCATGTTACACAAAAGCGCCGCTTTCTCTGGAGTGTTGTCACACAGCTGCCCGACTAGAAGAGCTACTCGCTCTGTAGTGTTGTCACACAAGATAAGCACGCCGCCCGCCTGCTGGCCGGGCGAATCGAAGTTATCTTCCGGTCAACTGTCCGCCCAGTCAAGTGCAAAAAAACACAGTGGAATCACGCAACGCACGCAGCTGGTGTGCTTCCTGCCCACGAGGGAAAGAAGAGCGACCAAGGTTCAGATTTGACTGTTTGCAGCATGGGAGCTGATTACCCAAAAAATCCCTGGGAAAAAAGAAAAGATATCTCGGTAACGAAAACCATAGGAGGCTGTATTGGCGAGATCCAAGGGTTCACAGCAGTCCAAAAGAAAAACCGCCTGGAAGTCCGAGGACCTTTAGTACCGTACCGAACCGGCAGCCTTCGCGCCAAGCGACGACCGCCCTTGTCCCTTTCCTTTTTCCATTCAGCCTACTTCTTAGCTTTGTTCCGTCAGTCTAAGGCAAAGTCCGTGACGAAGATCTTTCTATCAATAGATAGGAATGAGTGTTCGTTATAGGGGATAGGATCCATCTGCTCTCTCTCTATTTTCTTTGATGCAATTTAGAGAGAAAGAGCAGTGCGAACTAAAAAAAAAGATAATCGGGAGATGATTAAAAAAAAGATACATAGACATCTAAAGTAAAGGGATGTATATATTATTCCTATATATATCATCTATCTATGAAAAAAGTAAACAGAGTTCGTTTTTGGGTTCCCCGAAGCCCCGAATGGATTGGATCGTTTCTGCTTCTGCCAACGAAATGAAGGCCTCGCCCCTTCCGAATGCTTCTCCGATCCTGAAGTTCTCGCGAAGAGAATAAGATGCAGCTCCCCCTCCCCTCTGTCCTTTTTCCGCTTTGCTAATCTTCCCCTCTAACGCGGGCCGGGCTTAGGCGGGCGCGGGGAGGAAGAAAGAAAGTCGAAGAGCGTCTTCTCCTTTGTCCTTTTTTCAGTGCAACACAGGAAAGCACCCTCTTTTTGTAATCTCTGCAGCTTCCCAGAGGCTTTTTTTTTGTATTGAACGCATGGCGTAGCTAGGACCCCCCCAATCATGTTTGAGCCTATGTTCACCCGGGGCTCAAAAAGGAGAATTCCGGAATGCCTGCCGACGTTCAGATAAGGTGCATATCCCTTACCACTAAAGGAAAGGCTCGACGAAGGGGGGGATATTTTCAGGGTAAGGAAAACGCTTTCGGAGATTGAGATGTCGATTTGTTTTTCATCGAAAAGGAAGAAGGCCGAGGGGATAGCAGCCTTCCTTCGGGCTTTGCCTGCCGAC
>NW_027255886.1:0-20000 GCF_005286985.2 Setaria viridis
GTTCCAATCTTATCTAGAATTTCAAATGGACATAGTACGGCTCAGTTTGTGCTGCCTTTTTCCTGACACTGTGATTTGTTTATGAGGTTGAAGTTTTAGATAGACCCTTTCACCCACCAGAAGAAATTCTCGCTCCGATTTCCCTTGATCTGTTTAACCTGGCTCGATCTCTGCTATTTATGGTTCACCGTTGGTAGAAAGCCTAGTACCATTCATTGTTCTCTCCCATCCTTCCAATCAGCTTCATACACTCAAATGAGGCTCTAGGCATAGTAGGTTGTAAAGCAGTTGCTTTATAGAGATAGAATGACTCTACCGTAAACGTGAACGAGAGTAAAGAAAGAAGGTTATTTAGCCGGGAGTGGGATCAAGCTTTTGAAAGTGCCTTACGCAGGCCTGTTTAAAAACATATCCTATTTTTTTACTTGTTTCTTAGGTAAGCAAGCCTGGTGCAAGAAAAAAGACCAAGAAAATGGGGACGTGTGATAATTTAGATAGATGTTTTCTGCTGACATTGTTTGAAAGCTAGCCTGACACCTCTCTATCTATCTGAGTATGCCTCGGGAACAGAGCCCAAAATAAGCTCTTTGGGACCCTTCCCGCTTCGCTTTTCTTATCTTTTCTGTAAGACGAAGTCTATCTATCACGTTGACAAGTTCTTTTTCACGACATGAACAATCTATGATATTTGGTTCTTTTTGAACATCGACCCGGCGTAGAAGTAGAAAACGGAAGTGCGCTCCTGCGCACGTAGGCTTGAAAGCAGTAGTTTTCTGGACAGCGAATGGAAGAAATGGAGATGCGCCACTATCCAGCCTATCTTGATGAACCAGAAGTGATAAGGGCCCGGCAAGAATCTTCTCTGTAAGAGACCTTAAGAATGCCGCATTGAAATCGAAGTAAGTAAGACTCACGTTCTTTCTTGAGCTACGGCACATTCAACCTTTTCGATCTACGTGGGAAAGGACAAGAGAGTAGGTAGGTCTTCAGTGAAAACAAAGATGATCTACTATAAGGAAAGGAAAGGAAAGGAAAGGAAAAGGAAGGCCCAAAAGCCATCCCAAAGCCCAAGACAACTCGTTAATCGAAGATTTCACTATGGAGATCGGAGGAGATTCCTCACCCGGCTTGCCTAAGTGGACCAGTCAAAGTATGAACAAAGCAAATGATGGTATAGCAAAGTCTCTTTGTTGCTTTCATCAAGTAGATAAAGTAGTAAGCTGATACTGAAGCCTCTTCCTCCAGCTTTTGAAGAGGTAAGTCCTAAACCAGGTTGAAGCACTACTTCTTTCTATCAAAGAAAAAGACTGACATTGCCCGCAGGTCAAATGGCACAAAAGGTGGTGCAAACGCCAGCAGGGACTCCTCTTTGTGGCCTTCAGACTCGGGTGAAGCCGGTTGGCTCACCAAACAAGAGGCCCACCGTTAAATCATTGGTAACCATGCCTAACGGTCGGTCATCTAAGCTATCGGCCAAGGCAAGTGAGAGCTGTTCAAGAGTTGGGGGCATATCTTTAGCTCGAGCTGCATCCGCTCCCGAAATGTGAGTGAAGCTTTAAACAAAGAAGAAGAGCTACGAGTGGAACAGCTTCTTCTATTCCTTGTTGGCCTCCAGCTCCTTCTGTCCCTCTATCCTCTTCTCTGCCCTTTTTTTTACTATTATGCGTGGCATGCCCCCTGTTCGTATCTTAACAGGGCAACCTTCTCTTGCAAACAATCCCTTCGTCGCTAACACCGGTAATGCCCCATCCCTTTAATACAATACTACCTTCGAGGAATTTTTCTCGCGTCCCTGTAGTGATAAGAGCGCATTCTCTAACAGCTTTGAAGCCGAGGCAGCCATCCTCTTGCCAATCCTAAACAAAAGAAAGAAAAGACCAAAAAGAAGGTTTTTTTAATACCTCTGACGAACCGAACCAAGCAGTCTGATCATCCTTGCCCGTCCCCCTCTTCTGTCAACCGTTGAAAGAGCATAGCCCAGGAATGAACCATATCGATCCAAGGTTGCAAGGAAAGAAGAAAGGTAAATCAGACCATAGGAATCTTCTGATGAAGTCCATCAGAGAGGACGGTTAGGTTCTTTGTTGCCTCATCTGCTTAGCTTATAGAATCACACTGTTATAGCTCTACACCGAACAAGTATTTTATCCCATTAATTGGTTTTTCTGGGAAACGAAATAGACACACATGTCAAATTGCAATATTTCTTAGCGACGTGATCTGTAATACTCAATCTAACCTATCAATAGTCCTGTTTGATTAACTAATGTCGTGACTGGGAGGGTTTGTACTATGTATTAAAAGATGATTTTGGTGCGCTACTGAAATGCCCAATTTTGAACAACAAGGATATTCCGGCCCAATAATTTACAGTGTTGCCACAAGTGTTTTTTCAATTTTAAGGCCAACTAGTACTTAGTACATACCATATAAATTATCTCATGTGATGGATTAGATTGAGTGGTGCTATAAGTAATACTGTTGTAAATTAGGCATTTGGAAAAGGCACTGATCTGTAGCAGTCAGTACTGGTGTGTGTTTCTTCTTTGCTTTATCTTTGAATTCAAAGAAATGCTTGGCGATGGCGATAACTGTTTGTTTATTTGCAGATCAAAATCTATTTCTTTAGGAGATAAGCCTTGTGCTGGTTTTGCTTTCTATTTTACTTGTCTCTCAAAACAGCTTTGACTCTAGAATGCTGGGTCCATAATAAGTTGCAAATTTACAATTTCTAATGCGTTATCAGACTCAACCAAGCGAAATGCGAAAAGCCTTAACTAGTAATCGTAAATATGGTATGGCCCGCCTGTAAGCTTACTTACTTTTGACTCATACTCATCAACTCCAATATCCGTGCTTTATCTCGCTGCTTCTGATTGATCTTATTCCTTGACTTCCTTACTAAAGAAACCTACGGATTGGTACGATCTTGAATCAGGGAGTTGACTTATTACTACTAGAGTGAGTTTTTAACTTACCTTTCTATCTCTGATACTGAAACCTAGTCCTCGGCCTATTTCTTCTACTAGACTTATCTTTAGCAGCGCGCCTTACTTTACTTTTACTATTACTTACTTTACTTTTACTATTACTATAGTTATAGTTATAGTGGATGTTATCAAGGAGAGAGACATTGCTTAAAAGCACAATCTTTGACATGTTCTCAGTTTAACATGACGCATGTTATTTAGAAGGTTCCCATCGTCAATCAAAAAGCTCCAATTACCTTTCCGAATGATCGGAAAAAAGCATGTGTTAGCTATATATTCAAATCTTACTACTCACCTTAGAGACCGAAGAAGTGTTATGAATGTTGACTCCTCTTTTCTAGCTTGATAGCAAAGAATCCCTTTGAAGAGTACAAATCAGCCAGCGCTTCGCTTTTCTTTCCTCGATCATGTTTTCTAAAGCACCCACTGATAGCGATGTTGTAGTGGAGATGGTAAGTTTGGATGTGCGAATGAAACAGCTGCCTCATTTTCGAAAGGGGATTTCCTTATTTACTTAATTTAATTTCATTTAATTTAATAGAAGAGCTGCTTCTTGAAGTGAATGATCGGAATTCAGAGAGGATAGAGAAAGATAGTAAATTTTTGGTAATTTATGGTACACAGAGGACATTAGAGAGAGTAAGAGGCATGGCTGTGGTGGTAAGAATAGATGTACCAATGTGCGTAATAACTAACTGAGCATCATTCCCAACCTTGAAAAGATCCGTACCTGTATAAGGAACATTTTCAGAGAGGTTGTTAACATCTGCCACAATGTGAGTAGAAGCCCCAGTATCAAGGAACCAATCAGCCTCAACCTTCAGATCTTTACCTCCCAATTGCCCTTCGGAAGGGTAAAAGTGCTTCCACCTCACATCCCTTTTTTTTGGTTTGAAACTTCTCTTGACAATCTTGCTCCCACATTTCAAGCCTTCACTCTTTCCCAACCATCCGACTCAATACCCAAGGACTATCAGATGGCATGGTTAAAGCCCCAATAAGATCAACAGTAAGTAAGGTAGATCAAAAGGAGAGTTTATTTAAACTTTTCAACATACCAGTAAATGGTGGAGTCTTTGTACAAGTAAGTATTTGAGAGAGGCAGGGTCTGTTTTAATTACAAAAGGCATCCCTACCAAATAAAGTATCCACTTCTGTACTGCTGTCAACAAGGCTATAAATTACTTTTCATAAGTAGAGAGGAGAGGTACTTATTCTTAGTATTAAATATGAAGGCTATGGGTCTCCTTCCTTGCATAAGTACAGCACCCATTCCAACCTCACAGGCATCAGTTTCTAGAAGGGTTTAGATAAATAAGGCATTGCCAGTACAGGAGCATTACACATTGCTGTTTTTGAGAGTTACAAAAGCTTTATCAGCTTCCCTTAAACCCATTTTAAGTAGTGAAGTTAGAGGCTTGCTGATCAACCCATAATTTTACTGATTAATTTCCTATAATACCTAGTCAAACCTAGGAAACCCCTTAGCTCACTGATTGTTCTAGGTGTCTTCCAGTTCTTCATCAAAGCTATTTTATTTGGCTACTCCTTGCTCAGAGATTACATGTCCAAGGTACTCAATTAGTTTGAACCTAAATTCACATTGGCTCTTTTTGGCATACAGCTTTTGTTTTTCTGTGAAAGTCCTCCTTCCTCTGGACAAAGATTACATTAGAGGTGCCTCGACCGCAATTAGATTTTTGATATCTAGCGGTGACAAGGTGCTTAGGATAATAATGTCTCTGGGGAAAGTGTGAACAAAAAATAAGATTTCCCAAGGCTCGAGCACTTCGAGAAGTGCGTCGATATTATCAACCAAACCAGGGAAATCCCTATAATCAGATTTGAAAATAAAGGTTTTAAATGAATCTTTGGAATTGGAAGACGATCCCTCCGCTTTGGAGGAGAAGCACCTTCTGTTCTGAATAGTCGTCCTCCTCATTATAGTCCTCCTAGAATCCAAGGCATTTCGTCGGAATACATCCTGTCTTTTCACCTTTGTAGTCCTATGCATAGTCAGTACTATAGCCCCAATCATAGCTACTAATAAAATCAGACTAGAAACCAAAAACCAGACGGAATAGTAGGTATAAAGTAAATTGCCCAATGTTTCCAAATTAGTCCAACTTCGTACCTTTCCGGCATAAACCGTATATCTCAGAGAGGTCGTATTTCTGTGGGTTGGTAGTAATGGAATGGTTTCATTATCTAAAATGAAGAACATTTCCCACCAAAAGATCAGTCCAATAATACCACTCACTGGTAAATAGCGCAATACTTCTTCGTGAATCTCCGCTATTTGAATATTGAACATCATAACCACGAATAGGAATGAAACGGCAATAGCTCCTATATGAACTACTGGGAAGATCATAGCGGAGAAGTCGAGACCTAACAAAATAAGTAAACCAGAAGTGTCGCAAAAGACTAGGATGGGAAACAAAACGGAATGTACCGGATTTTTAGCACGTACAACCATCAAACCAGAGACCAAAGCAGGGCTCGACAAAACAGAAAGTATCATGGTACGTCGTCCTTCCTTGAAATGGAACTTGAATGCTGGAGCAAGAAGACGCATTCAAGTCGATCTATTACGACCAGCGCGGTTGTTCGTATTTCATTTTCTTCTTCCAAGTCCAAGCCGACGCTCTTCTTATAAAAGAAAGCACTCACTGAATTACTTACTGAATCTCGTCTTTCTCTCGACGCCGAGAATTTTGGACGTGTCCGGGTCGATCAGAGGTTCGGCTTGCTTCTCCCCCACCCTCGCCTATGAAATGGATAACCCTTGCAGCCATAGCAGCAGGATTTTCAGGGCTTCTGTCATTATCTCATTGGATTGCCCCTTCTCCATTAATATGCAATAGGCGTAGGCGAGAATGTCGATATCGGTCAAATCCGGACTGATCGTCCTTGAAATTACAGTCCTCGCAAGCTCCACCCAGGAGTGCCCCCCCCCCTGGAAGTGATTCAATGGCTTGTTGATCAAAAAATCGAAATTCGAGGACATGCGCAATTTCCTCGAGATATCGATTGGCATTCGAGGAGTCGACATTCTCATTTGGAAGAAAAATGCCGAGCTCTTCGCCATATTCCCAGACGCGACGGGGAATGGGTTCCTGGGCGAGTGAAGGAACACTCCATCTGTGGAGTGCGAAAACGAATAGGATCCCAATACCGACAGCAGCTCCAACTGAAGCAATTGAAGCTAGGTCGGTATTCTTATGAAAAAAATAAGAAATGACTTCCTTCATTTTTCTAGGTGTCACCTTAGTTCCGCTTCTTGCTCTAAGCAGAAAGACTTATCTGAAATCGCAGGTGGTTTTTTACCAAGAAAGACATAGGAATAAATAGGCTTTATCATTTAGCGCAATGCAGAAGGCACTACCATCTTTGATGAGCACTGTGGTTCGGGTCACAGCTATGACGTTACTATACGTCATTTTGCTGGTCAGGTGCGAGGTAGAGCATGCCTTTGAATTAGTAGTCGCGTCGGTGCGGATACCAGACCTTCGATCAAGGACCGGGGCGAGCGGAATTGGAAGGAGAAGCAGCTCAGCGCACTAGAGTAGACTTCCAAGAAAGTAAGCAAGCGCACTAGATTAGACAGTAGCAAATAGCGAACCGAACCTTCTACTCCGTCAGTCTTCCCGCCCTTATACAGCTAGTGTAGAACGATCGACATTTGGTTACCGCCTTGCCTTGAAAAGGCACCACTGAAAGACCGCCCAACATCGGGTCCGGGTAGTCCTGGTTAAAGAGTACAGCTGGAAAGGATTAAACCATTAGGCCACTCTACAGGTTAGGAGAGAAATGCACCAGAATAGGACGCGCAACAACGGAACAACAAGAGCAAGACCGCTCCAAACTAAATCACAGTAGAAGTTATGGCAACTCAGGCTGGACCAAAACAGCAAGCGGAAGGTCTCCGAAAGTCCTACATTAGCACCAAGCCATCCCCCAAGGGAGGGTATAACGGAGTGTGGGAAAATCCAGTTGCTAACGCTCCCGGCTGTGGGTTCTTCACAATTAGCAGGGCTTCTATTCTAGTACAGAGATCACCACTTGTTATGCCAGGGTATCCTTTTTCGAGTTGGTTACGGAGATCTTCTTGTTGAGCAACGTTTTCCCGGCAATCTCTGCTTATTAGGGTGGCCTCTAACAGGTCGGGAGAGTACTCAAAATCTTGCTCATACGCCTCGCAAGATTGAACATCTGCGAAAGTCGTCTCGAAGCTCTGACTCTCGAGAGAAAGTCTTGCCTTTGGCGGGAGGACTCCTTCTTTTTGCAACTAAAACCTATCCGCTTCCTTGAGAAATTCAATACCTACTTCGGTACGATACATACGGCCTCGGCAAAGCAGAGAAGGGATAGCGATGCGATTCCTACTAGTACTAACGATTCAAACCTAGCCCCTTAGACTGTTCCTATCACCTGCCCGGGATAGCCGGTACGGTTGTAGTATTCCGATCCCTAGCTGTTCATATGCAGTAGTTCCTCGGCAAAGGTCAATTCCATTGATTTCTTTGCTTTCATCAACCCGGAAGGAGGTAAAGGGGAACCCCTTGACCGAGTGAAGGCGAGCCCGGATGCAGAGATGGATGATGTACTAGAGAAGCTAACTAGAAGAGGGAGGGATTGTGAAGTAGTAGACCAGTGGTATTTTAGTTCAATGCGGCGGATTCCGCCTCCAATCTCTGTTTTGAGGGTGGTGCCCTATCTAATCATTTATTTCAATATCCCAGCTAAGATAGATCGATTGGAGATATCCTACTTCCTTACACAACAACAATAGCAATCTTTCTCTTCAAATAATCGAGACAGATTCAATTGTCAATAGTTAGAGGGACGGAAGCTAGCACTGTAGTCTATAGAAGGGGTGACCCCCTACGAGTTATTAAGCGCCTACCAACTTAATTGTGATTGAAATGACGATGGCAACAGGTTTCGCTTCTGCAGCGGGCATATTATCAGCATCAGCCATAAAATCTAGAGATCGCAATGCGTTACCCACTTTTGGATCCGTAAAACGGAGAACATCAGTCGGGCACTCCACAGAGGGACTTTCCTGAATTAGTGATACGAAAAAGTAAACGAATAAATGCGGGAAAAGTTGGGGAAATCAACAGAAAAAGTTCCGTAATCGTCCTATTTTTTCGTTGCATTTCCTTGTTTTTAACGGAAGCGATAAATGCGTACTTAATATAGTGATGATTCCATGAATCTCTGAAAAGGTAGGGGTCAAGGACCTTATGGGACTGCAATCGTGCCTGCCAATTGGGGAAGGACGCGGGCCTGGCAACCGCTCGGCTCTAGTAAGGGAAACTGGTATGTCTCACATCATTGCTCGAAGACAGGAAAACTGCAAGTTAGCTCAGTTGGTTGGGCATATGTGAGTGACGCGAACTAGCATTTAGAATTGAGAAAGCCGCTGGGTTTATTATTCAACCATGGATCGCAGCGCAGGAATCAAATCAACGAGAAATCCTGGAAAGAGAGTAGCGATGGAAAAGCGTGAAACAATGTCAAGTCTCGACTCGACATGTTAGAAGGAGCTAAATCAATAGGTGCCGGAGCTGAACTCGTATTCAGAGATGGAGGAAATCAAGTCTCATGTTGCTCCTCTGAAAATGCGTATAGAAATGGTGTGGTGGAGAATGCGCGTTAGCGCAACGGCTTTCGCGCTAGTTGCTCAAAAAATCGTATAAAAATCAAGCAAGAAAATGGTTCTTGCAGGGCAGTGGGCGTGGGACTGTAAATCCTCTTTCGTTCGCTGGGCCTGGGCCCTTTGGACTGTAAATCCAAACGGAGTAAGTGGTTCGATTCCACTCATGAACGAGAGCGAGACTGAACGAAAGAAAATGCAAGTGAAACGAGACGAGAATCAAATTGTAGGCTTATTTCCTAAAAGCGGTGGTTCTCGCCTCCCTGTGCCGCGGGGTGGGCGACTGCGGTTCGAGTCTTTTTCGATCGGGTAGATCCATACCATATGTTCCGGGGGGGAGACGAGGTGTAGCGCAGTCTGGTCAGCGCATCTGTTTTGGGTACAGAGGGCCATAGGTTCGAATCCTGTCACCTTGATGTGGTATTAAAGGGGGCCGAAGTGCAAAGCCCCGTAGCCTATCCGTGGTCGGGAAGGCAGGCGAAAAGCACGCACAAAAAAAAAAGAAAGCTAAAATCTTTTTTTTTCTTTTCTTCTTTTGAAACCCATTATCAGGCTTTTGCTTTTTATATTCTATATCTATATAATATTATAAAGCTATTTCACTGGTTTGATTTACATACCTCAGTCATGTTATTTGTCTAGCCTTCAATCAGAATAGCCTCTCCACCGGTTCCGAAGATTCTTTCGGCATCAATGTGCTTTTGGAATCTTCCTATGAAACAAATAACATTCTGGAACTGTTTAGGACAGAACAGGCCTCAGTAGAAAGCGAGCTTTTTCGCGTATAGCCAACCTCGAAGCCCAATTAGCGCACGGGCTGCCCCCTCAACTCAACCCTGGCGAGTACGCTAACTTGGTCAGGGAGCATTTAGACGGTGCAGTTAGTATTGACCACTACCGCCAAGTCCATAATTCCTAAATTGATGAAGTACACATAATGGAGCTCAAAAGCCGATTACAAAATCTACTTTTTGAGCATCTTGAAACCGCACATAATAAATATTATGAATGAATCACCTTACAATAACATACGAGAGACTGCTTTCGATTTTTTTGAACAACAAGTCGAACCTAATGAACAATTCCATTCAAAGGAATGTTCTAGAGGGGGCCCTTTTCCACTATATTCGCGATATTGAACAAAATGGAAGAAATTCTTCACGATTTCTAGAGTTCCGGGATTACTTCACTGATATCGATTTTTGCCTAAGCACGGCCTCTAGGTTAGTTCAAAGTGTAGTACAACGAACTATCGATACACCGAAAACGAGTAAAGATGGGTACATAAAATGAAGACATCGTGGATTACCCAAATTGGGACGACGATAGGACATTTCACTTTCTTTCGCAATATTTCTGATCATGACTCAACCACTAGGAAAGGGGATTGCTTACTCTCAGCCACGTTTTTCGCTTATGCTTAGTCAAGTGAGGATTCCATTCGAAGTAACGTAACAGGAGCACCATCTTCAAAACTTCTCGGGATCCGGAGTTTATCGAGAAAAGGTCCCATCCTTCAATATCATGATTGGGTCAACCAGGCCAGATCATAAGTGAAATAGTTTGATCGGGTCGACCAGGTCAGGCCCGATCATGAGTGAATAGAAAATCTAAAACGTACATAGCTGTTCCAGCGGAAATACTTTGTTTAATTCTACCACTTCTACTAGGAGTAGCCTTTTTAGTGCTAGCTGAACGTAAAGTAATGGCTTTTGTGCAACGTCGAAAGGGTCCTGATGTAGTGGGATCGTTCGGATTGTTACAACCTCTAGCAGATGGTTTTAAATTGATTCTAAAAGAACCTATTTCACCAAGTAGTGCTAATTTCTCCCTTTTTAGAATGGCTCCAGTGGCTACATTTATGTTAAGTCTGGTCGCTTGGGCCGTTGTACCTTTTGATTATGGTATGGTATTGTCAGATCCGAACATAGGGCTACTTTATTTGTTTGCCATATCTTCGCTAGGTGTTTATGGAATAATTATAGCTGGTTGGTCTAGTAAGACGGGGGGCGGCCGTTCGGTCGCCTATGATATACGGACCAATTGGTCAAAAATGGGTTTGTGCCGCAGGTGTTGAACGATCTACTCTACACAGGTGTGGGCTTACAGGGCTAGGGCTCATAAACCCTTTCTTTCATTCATCAAGGGGTCGGTCACTTTTCCGGGCCGGGATCGAGAAGTGGAAGTCATAAAAAATTATCTTCGCACCCCAGATCAAGAGGAAAGGTAGCTTGTCAAGCTGGTCTCACTATTGGAAATTCTAGCTTTCTTTTTTTTCACCGGCTCTTCTTCTTTGTCAACGCTACTAAGGACCTGACGGTTCGCCTACTTGATGAATGAAAGAACATGAGAAAGGGTTATAAAAGAAAAGGCGACGAAAGTCTACTACAGTACAGTCAAAGTCAGCGGCTGAGTTTGCCTAGCCTCGCCTACTATTTTTTTTTGTAGGCGAGCGAGTTAGAGAAGAGGCTTAGGGATAAGAGAGTGTCGGTGCGTACGTAGCCTTCATTCTACTACGCTACACGAAGTCACTTAGCTCGACGTTAATTAAGAGAGTAAAGGAGGAATACCCTACATAGAAGAACCGCAGTTCGCTTACAAAGGTATAACCTTTCGCTCCCCGGGGCAAAGCTGCTTCGCACCACTGATAGACTACTTAATTAAGATTCCATTTCAAAGGCGCTACTTTGTTTCGCAAGCCTTTGTCATTGTCAGTCAACTAAGGTTGGCCCTCGGCCCCCTGCGAATCCGTAAATCAGAGAGCATGCCGCAAAAAAAAGGATGGTCCCCTATGCATTGAATTCTTTCCGGAACGAATCGAATTCAAGTACCTGACCCCCCATCATGGTGAACCTCTCCTTGTGATCGGGATGAGGTAGATGCCTCCCAGCCGGGGGGCGGATCGAATCGGAGTTTCCTTAGGTAGCCACCGACCTACAGTTCTCCTTAAACTTCTGTGCTTGGTGGAAAAGAAGCGAACAAAGGTACGCTCGCTTGCTGTCTTGTTCTCCGCCGCGGACTGGGATCGCTCGCCAGCTAGGCCCTCTAGAAAAAAGTTGGAGCAACATTGTATGAGAACATATTACCCATCTTCGGGGACAAGGGGCGGAACGACCTCTCGATCTACTTACTGCAGCCCAGGACGGGCGTCGTCGTCTAGGCGTGACTTCTTGTTTTTATCTCCCCTACGCCTAGGACGTTGTCTGGGCCAAGAGCCATAGTTAGTTGCTGTTTCCATTTGGTTCTTCTTTCTCGTTGTTGATACCGGCAAGACCCAGCCAGATGATGATGTCTGCTGGTTGGTAGTGAGAGGACTCTTAGTACCCGCAAAAAAAAGGGCGCTGGTGAAAAAAACAATCATGTGATTTAGTTTCTTGCTCTCCCTTAGCAGCGGGAAAGGAGTCTATCTATCTGCCTAGCTTTGGTAGATTTCCCCCAACGCAATTCAAAAACGGAAATTCCACGAATCCCTGAGGTGGATAAGTCCGACGACTCAGCAGCAGTGCGGAATTGAGTTTCTGGTCCGGTGGATCTGATCTATAGTTAGGGGGCAATACATACCAAAAGGTTCGAAAGAAGGAAGGCGCAGTATATAACCAACCCGCCCATAGCCGGTCTAACTGCTGAGAGAGAAAAGTGCTTTTCTTTCCCTAAGAGTCCTCGAGTACACACAGCTATTGCTGATCCTTTGCGAGATCAGGATGAGACCCTTCAGAATTTCTAATCAATCCATGTTAGGTCAACATCGAGACAGAGCATCTCAGTTGGCTCTGTCAAGGAAGTGAAACAGGCATTCCTAGGTTGAGGTTACCATAGGATTGACCCTCAGTCAGGCCTCCGATTCCAAGGAGTTGATTCAGCAAGTTCCCCGTGCTACCCCGCGGGAAGTCTAATCGGATCAATCGGTGGTTCCGTAATGAGTAGTCGAATACACATTGAGGGGGCCTTGCCTCCTCCTTCCCGCCCACACCTTCATTCTTTTCCTCCTCTGATCTTAGAAAGCATACTAAACTTCACTCCAATCTTTCTCCATTAGCAACAAGAGCTGCTCTATCTATCGGCCCTTGATGAGTAAGCTTAGCTATACCGCTTAGGTTGCAAAGCTGCAAGCTCCCTTCTAATGCGTTATTAGGCTGCTTGGAGCCTTCTCGCTTAGTAAGCCGCCTTCGGCCTGCCTATTTACTCGTCTAAACTCGTCACACAATGAAGCGCTTTTGAAAACCTTCCCCGAAAAAGTGGGTATAGTCTTCTATTGCCATGTACATATCAGCGGGCAGTGGGATAAGTCGAAGCATGCCAGAACCTTCTTTAGTAGTGAGCCGTACCGACTAGCTCCTAGCAAGGGCTTCAAGATCACAGTAATGCCTGCCAAAACTTTCCTTGGGTACGAATGTCATGTTCAAAGCAGGTTTCTCTAGACACCTTGGAAAAGATCACTGACGAGCTCAATCTCAAAGTGTGAATGAAATTATCAGTTTCATCCTCTTTATGAGCCTGAGATCATATGGGTCAACAATTCTCATTTCTTAGTTATAGAAAGCCCTTCTCAAGGAAGTGAGCCACTCAATCTGAGCCAGCGGATTCTCATTCAGCTGTGCCGGTGTGCAAAGCAAGCACGCTTAGACAACGATGTCCAATCTTTGGTCTGCCCATTAAGGGCTGACTCCGCTAGGCAAGAGGACTACTACTGGGATTATTCTATTACTAATTGATGACCTGGGGGGCTACTCTTCTTTCTCCACTACAGATATTGACTGACCTGTTGATAGGATAGCGGGGGCAGTAAAGAGGAGAGGAGGAAAAAGAAGTAGAGTTAGGTTCTGTTCTTGTGTGTAAGCCCTCGGTCGATTCGTCTGCTCATTCACAGCGTATGATTCTTATCCAATTGCTTCTTCTGAAAACGCGGCGTCGGTTAATCTTTCTTATTCTCCCTTCGGGGCTCCTCATGTTGCTACTAATAGAAACAGTTCGGACCTTGCTCATACAATCCTCGGGACTACTATTGGTTAATCTTTGTCCTCCCTAGGGAAAGTAAACAAGACGATACTTTTTGGGAAAGACAGGGTTAGCGCCCTTTGGTAGCCTTCCAGTTCAGCTACAGCGAGCTCTTCACTTGATAGAAGAGCGAGACATAGCGGAGGAAATGGTGCTTTGTCGATCCTAACTCCTTGCTTCGGAATGCGATTACCTACTTTCCGCCTCACCTGTCGATTAAAGAATTCAACCAACTAGTTGGAGATGGCAGCTTCGAGCCCCACCTTTGATATCCAGTCGTGTGCCTGCCTTCTTGGATATGTTTATTTCGATGAGGCCGCTCTGATCGGGATCTGACTCCACTAATGTAACCGTTTTCGTACCATGTTTTTCACCTAGGGCCTACGCTTTTTTAGTGTAGCCTATCTTCGTGCTGGAATGGTTTTTTCTCCTCCCTGAGGTCGGACTGTTGCACCTGTCAACTCCGGCATTCCCAAGGCATCGCATATCCGGAAGGGAGCAAATACGATCAACTGTTATAGATTGACTTCTCCTGTTGCTTGATTTGGTGAGTCAAGTGTGTTTCCGACTCCTGCCAAGCTTAAAAAGAGGAAGGGCAGTCTTCCAAGCAAACCCATGAATTAGCTTCCACTCTCGAATCGGGCAATCAAAGGTCAAGCCGGTCAAGGTCAAAGCGGTCAAAGACAAGCTGATCAAAGGGCCAAAGCCAAGTCGGTCAAAGTCAAGCCGGAAATCTCTCTCCTCAACTTGTAAGTGGAGTAAGAGTACAATCCTCCACATCAGTTAGGCGGACCCGACTCCACGCAGGTTGAAGAGGAGAAAGTAGGCCGCCCCGCCCTCGACATTAGGATCGCCACTGACTTCTGAAGGCAAGGCAAGCCTCGTGCTTACACGGAGATTAGATCCGCTTTGATGTTGATGATGACACTGCTGATTTCGACCAACGACCTCAAAAAGTCGACCTTCATGGATGATCCCTAGCCCACATCTCATTGGCAGCTATAGATGCCGGCACTGATCAATATCTTCCTGACCCGACAGAGAATAGAATGGAGTAGGAACACGAAGAACTTATATGTAATCTAATATTCTTTTATTTGAATACTAGGAATCGCACCTGAATTCCATCAATCATTCGGTTAGAAGTCCACTATTTCATCCTTGATGTTTCAATCGAAGGAGATACTCTATTTCACAATCTATCCATCTGGATTCCTCTTTTTAAAGAAAGTCTTTCCTGGATCCTGAAAAAACAAGAAAGAACAGAATGAGAACTAAGAGTTCTTTCAGTCGAGCAGTTGAGGGAACGAGTAAGATACGTTTGTCAGTCTACTATTCTTTTCTTTCGGGAAGGAATTGAGCCTCAATCATCATACGCAAAGAAAGAAATCCTTCGAGAGCGAGAACATTCAGAGTTAGTAGTTGAGTAAGTATAGATTCACTCCGATTACCAAACGGGCGACTTTACAACTTAGGGAGCAGCAGGCCTTGTGTTTGTGGTGAAGGTACTGGAATCTTTTCAATATGAAAATAGGTGGTATCCAAAAGGACAAAAACTGCAACTAGGGATCTGGTGGACTACTGTCATGAGTCACAAGGCATTGGTAGACTGACTCACTCAGATGTTTGGCTATTTCACCTAAGGAGTATGTCTGGATGGATGACTTCACAGTCAAAGATGGTAATTCCATACCTCATCTAATTCACCAACGTGACCAACCACAATGTATCAAATCTCCGCAATGAAAAGCTGGTTTTTTGAATAGCAGGAGGACTTCCGGTTGTGGTTATGCAAGTCCCACGCACGGATCAAATCCAATAAAGAAAGAATTGAAGCATGCTGCATGCACTCGTGAGACTGTCAAACCTACTGAATTGATGGAACAAGAGCAATTCGAACTTGATTTTTGACTCATGGGCAGGACATCTGAAAGAGAAAATTTCGATGCCAACCACCTGGGCTGTGAATCGTTCAGGTAGGCATCTCGGGACCAAAAATCTGAATCAAGGGCATGACCGAAACCGGTGATTAATGCTTCACCCTCGGAGCTCTTAGAAAACTTCCTTTTCTTTGAGAAGCAGAACAAAGTACCTTTAGGAGACCTAGTTAGTGACTGGGCAGGACAGGTCAGCAGGTCTTTCATGAACAGAGGAGCCAACGAAGAAAGATAAGCATCTCAGTAGTAGCCAGATGCTAATGAATTGAATAAAGTTGTTTGCCTACCCGCCGTTAGAGTTCTCGCAGACGCTATTGATGGTCTTGTTGGCCTATCCGATGCGGATCTCCTCAACGTAGAAGCTAAACCAGTAGCCGGTGTGACAGAGAGTCATATTAAGGATAGGGCTAATGCTTTCCCCTTGAACCCCTTGCAGAAAAAGTAGGAAAATGGACTGAAATTGTTGGATTAGTGGATTTGCAGTATCTCAACAATCAGAACTGCGAATATTCCATCATCCAAACTAAGCTTCCTCAGATCCTAACCCATTGGTCATTATCGAGCCTCGTGACTCCGGCTGTGTTGATATCTTCGTATTACCTGTTCTCATTCTATCTATCTGGTTATTGCTTGATGTGTTGGTTGGTATTTCACTATTTAAATGAAATTTAAGTAGAAGTGATTTCTTCCTCATTAGCTCCATTTTTCTTATCATTTGCATCTTGTGATGAATGAAGTGAACTTGAGCTCTCTAGTGCTTCTATTTTCTCTTCGAAAGCATTTACTAGTATTCGATGAGGAAAGACCAGAAAGACAAGTGATATGAACTGGTTTTGTATCCACCCACTTTCCTTCGTTATCTTCAACTCTTTCTCTTTTGGTAGAGGAAGGCATTCCCAGTATAAATGATGATTCTTGCTTTCGTATTGTTAATGTTTTCAATTGTACACGGAAGGAGGACCACTACCATTTTTGTAAGAGATTTATCCTCATATTGTTGGATAAACCATTCTTTGCTAACATGGCTCTTAACTGCACCAAGACATCCTTTTCGCCCTCCGCATCCAACCAATAGCTTTTGGGCGCGTTGAAAATTCCCTCCCTCACTTTATATTCGAATTTCAACTTACCCAACTCATCTTTGGATATTAATTCCTCAGGGAGTGGATTACCCATCACCACAGAGTCCGTATCAGTATAGTAGCAATCCTCTCTACTTATATTATTATGGGTGCATATGGATTCGTGCATAAGCTGTAATGGCAGCGGCTATTTGGACAGCTGCATTACGAGGAACAGCATATTCATCTGATTTCTGAGTATAAGAAAAGTAGCTACAAATGAATAGCTCTTGCCACAACCATACAGAAATCCGCTTTTCCTTAACACATGCTTGTAGCGCTCATTACTACAGATCTCAGTTATAGTGCTCCTTGGGTTGATACCAAACCCACCATAAAGACTGTTCATAAGAATCTTATACAAATAGGCTAATCCTGCATTTCCTTCTTTCTTGGCGCTCAATCTTTATATAGTGATGTTACAAACCGCTCAAATAGCCCTTCCCCTTTTTAAAATAGATAACCCCTTAAAGGAGTCACTGTAGAACCAATTGATTTAGCATACTTTAACTCTTCGCTAAAGTACACTCCTATAAATCGACCCGTTGGAAATATCCGCACTCCTTTCTCGTCTCGGTAGGGCAACGCTGGCTTATGAATGGATGGAGGGCATACAACATACGCTTCGATAAATCCAAACAAATCCTGGGGTAGAAAAAAAGGAGAAATGCTGTGGTGAATTCAAAATCGAAAAAGTAAACTTCACTTTACTTAAGATGAAGGAACCGAGTGCCGAATTGAAATCTAAACAAAGAAATGAAAGCATAACTCTTTCCTCTTGTTGTCCTATTACTCTTTTTGCCTGCCTTGTTTGTGGAGGTCTCGGGTGTCTACGGCAGATCCGATCAGTCTCGTGATGAAGAGAAGTCTTTTCCGATCTTCCACTAAGAAAGATATCGTCACGACAACCAAATTTGCCCGGTAAACTACTCGGGGCTCCCCATGGTTTAGTAAAAGGGAGGGGATATTTTCTCTTCATCTGGGGGTTCATTTCATTCATTATTCATTATGAACTCAAAAGTGTAAGGCTGATTAGTGAGGTCTTAAAAACTTCATACAAGAAATGATCAGCCATTCCAATGGTTGTGCTCGAAAGGCAGTTATGAATCGATTAACTAATCCAATTCCAATATCTTGATTTCGAGCAGCAATGCATCGTGAACCAATATATATATCGTCTGCTAATACACGACCAATTAGTGTTTGGACAAAAAGTTTTTCCGTCATCCCATTTTGAGGACTCACAGCTCGGATAGTACCACAATCTCTTCTACGCACAATAATATGTTGAACTACTTCAACAAGTCTACGTGTAAGATAGCCAGCATCCGCTGTTCGTACAGCAGTATCTACAACCCCTTTTCGGGCTCCGTAGCAGGAAATTATATATTCTGTCAAAGAAAGTCCCTCGCGTAAATTGCTTTGAATAGGTAAATCAATCATTTGTCCTTGAGGATCCGCCATTAACCCTCTCATACCTACTAATTGGTGTACCTGAGATGCATTTCCTCTGGCTCCTGAAAAAGACATTAGATAGACTGGATTAGAAGGATCCGTTATTCGAAAATTAGAATTCATTTCTTGTTTCAAATATTCACTTGTAGCATACCATATCTCAACGGATTGGCGTAATTTTTCTACCGCGTGTACAGCCCCATAATAATAGTGTTTCTCCAAACTCTGTTGTTCCGCGTCTTGGACTAACCATCCTTTAGAGGGAATTGTTAAAAGATCCTCGATTCCTAAAGAAATCGATGTAGTAGTGGCTTGATGGAAGCCCAGAGTCTTTATTTGATCCAGTATATGGGATGTATATCCCATTCCGAAATGATCTATTAATCTGCTAATAAGTCGTTTCATAGCAGTTCCGTCTATCTCTTTATTATGAAAGACCAAGTTGGCCCGTTCCGCCATACATAAGTACCCCCTTTTTTGGCTGAGTAGGATTCGACAATTGCTGAGTAGGATTCGACAATGGGCCTGAGTCAGTGATTCGAAAACTTAATTTACTTCCTTTCCTCAATCTCAATCTGGATTCGCGCGGCAAAAAAGATGGTACTAGCGAAATCGGAATGCCCCCCGAAAGGGGCATCGCCGAATCTAACTTCCTTGTTTAGATAGTGTATGAATAGGCCCGACTAAATCCTTGTATGGCTTCCTCTATTTCTCTATAAAAAGAAATATGACCAAGAGTGGTTCGAATGTATATAGAACGGATTTCCTTTTTTCTATTTCCCACTACCAGATAGTGGGCATAAATCTCATGATAAGTCCCAAAAGATTCATATTGAACTTCAATCGGAACTTCTCTTGACCCAACGACGCGTTGATCTAGTTTCCATCGGAGCCACAAGGGACTGTTTAAACCGATTCGTTTCTGTCTATAAGCTCCCAGTGCATCATAGGAACTAGAAAAATGGGGTTCTTTATCTTTCGTATACTTATAATAATTGTTATTATTGTAGTTTACTTTTTTATTTGGAGAGTTTCCGCAACTATTATATCTATTTGCACAAATACCTCGACGGTTTCCAATCGTTAATACATAAAGTCCGATAAGCATGTCTTGGGTTGGCACGCAAATAGGATCTCCAATAGCGGGAGACAGGAGATTCATATGAGAAAACATAAGTAAACGGGCTTCTGCCTGAGCTTCCAAGGATAAAGGTAGATGAACAGCCATTTGATCCCCATCAAAGTCCGCATTGAAACCCTTACACACTAATGGATGTAAGCAAATAGTACGCCCCTCTACTAAAGTGGGTTGGAAGGCCTGTATGCCTAATCTATGCAGGGTAGGTGCTCTGTTCAACAGTACAGGATGTCCCCGCATAACTTCTTGAAGTATTTCCCATACAATGGGTTCCTTTTCCCAAATTTTCCTTTTAGCAATCCTGACATTAGAAGTAGCACGTTTCGTGATTAAATCGCGAATTACAAATAGCTGAAAAAGCTTTATTGCTATCTCTAGAGGTAATCCACATTGATGTAATGAAAGCGAAGGACCCACAACAATGACAGAACGCCCCGAGTAATCGACCCGTTTCCCAAGCAGAGTCTCGCGAAACCTCCCCTCTTTACCCTCAATTACATCTGAAAGTGATTTGTATACTTTATTGTGACCATCCCTTGTCGGTTGCCCGCGGGACCCACTATCAAGAAGTGTATCCACGGCTTCTTGTACCAATTTTTCCTGACACATTACTAAATCTGCTGGTGCTAATTCACTTCTTTTTAATAGATAGGCAAGGTTGTTGTTCCGACGGATAACTCTCTTATAAAGTTCATTAAT
>NW_027255886.1:25000-50065 GCF_005286985.2 Setaria viridis
CATTGACTCAAGAAGGTAGACAAAAAGGCCAACTATAGAAAAGCCAAGCTGACTGAATGAAATACCGCTGTTCACTCTGACTCCGGTTCGGTACCTACTCTATATCTGAAGATTGACCACAGCGTAATGCCTTACCGCTTTACACCTTGCTTTGAGTTCGATCCGCCTATTCACTGAATAGACTAAGTCAATCTCAAAACCCTTATTATGTAAATCTAAACTGAGGTTTTTCCTATCTAGCCTAGCTCCATAATGGAGAGAATGCCCTTACTTGGAATCTCAAGCATTCTTCTTCACTTGCAAACTTGCATCAAGATCAAAGAGCTTATTCGATGCCATCTTCATTACTTCCCTAAGAAAGAGGTTAAGACGTCACAGAAGCAGGAGGTGGGATCATCTTTTCCTTCTTGTCGGAAATAGCGCAGCATTGAATCACGCTTCTTTGAGCGAAAGGGCACCGGGCGCTAAAAAAAAACATTCTATATGATATCGAAAGCGTGTTCACAACAAACTATGAATTCTATCTTCGCTGTCCAACTATGAATTCTGTTCCCACCGGATAAACTGATCACAGTTGAACTGAAGGAATCGGTACAACTAGGCACTAGCAACTAGTAATTAGATTCAATTATAACTGCAACGCTCCGCCCCATAGCATAAATGCTAAGAAACTTCTTGACCTTAGAGCATAAAAGTGATTTCATTTCCTTCACATATTCATTAGGGGCATTCATAAACTCTACTAGCCGTGTATGTATTTTAATCCCCCAAGCCAAGCAAAATCGCCGACAAAGAAGCAAGGGATATTGAGCAGCGCGTTCAAACAAGCATAGGATTTAAATAAGCAAGGGATTGAGCTGAGAATATAAGGCTTCGTTCTCCTACTTTCACTATGGCTAACAATTGGCATAACCATTTTGTATTCCTCTATCTCTAGCAGCTCTTCCTATTAGTTCCGCGGGTAACTGTCGTCATCGAGGAGGGGAGGTAGCTTATTGACCAACTGTATAGGGTAGGAAGGCACAGTCCCAGAAAAAGGCTCAGGGGCGGGACAGTTTCAGTTGAAGATGAAGGAGCTGCAAGGACAGAAACTAAACGCAAAGTAGGAGTTACAGTTTCGGGTGCGGTAGTTGTAGTTGAAGAATAACAAATAGGGTACAGTAGTAACAGTTGTTCGATTTCTCTTCTTCTTCTGAACAATACCCTTCAGTGCTGATGAGAGTGGTAAAGAAAAGTCGACTTCCTATTCAGTTATGAAACTATGAGATCTGATCCCGTACTTGACTCGTAGGTTGGCAGATAGGCTAGTTCATTAAGTAAAACCTCTTTTTTGACTGCTTAACTATTTTCAATCCTAGCTAGTCTTTCCTACCTTACTTAACTGAATTGACTTGAGGTACGTACCTACTTCTCGCTATTGGGTTCTGTTCTTCCTGTCACTCTAGGCTTTCGAAAGGCCGCGGGCTTACTTTCAGATTCTCGGCTACGCTCCTCATATTCTTTCTTCTTATCCTCCACGTGCCTTGGCGTCAGGCTCCTCTACACGGTACCCAGGTGAAAGCCAAGATCTCGAGTCTCCTTCATCCCTAGGCATCATCTGTGTGTTCTGGTTTTCATATTTATAGAAAATTAATTCAAGTACTGCAGTACCAGTAATACCAATATGTATCAGGAATTGGGTGGAGAACTTGAAGCTGTCAGAAAAGCCCAAAAAAGTGAAATAGGAAAATATGGTAATACAGTTCTTGTGAAAAGCATTCTCCCTTCTCTGCCAAAGAAAGGAGCTGATGAACATCGGTGCTAGCTCTGTTTTCAGCATTTGCCTGAACAGGCGCATTTGCTGCTTCAGTTAATTCCTTTTAAAGGTGGATATTCCGGTTCATTCCTTTGGGACTGCTCATTTCTTTGCCTTATCACTAGTGGTCTCAATCCTTGACTCCAGTATGTATCTCATATCAGGTGCCCTACTCCTTTTTATAGATAGATGCGTCTGGAGACTGATAACGCTTGTGATCTCTTTCTTTTTCTATTGGTTAAGGAATGCCAATAATGAAATAACTGATAGAGCTGCTAATGGATTTCATGTCCTTCTTGATCTCCATTCTCATTGGACGTTTTGACTTAGTAGCTATGTGATTTTTCACTTTTATCCGCGTACTTTATTTCTTCTTTCACTACTTCCTTTCGTCTCTCTTCTTCGGGCCCTGTATTGGGAACCATTCTTTTCCCGGTTCCCATTAGAATAGCATTCCTTCCATTCAGCCAACCAACCGTATCTCTTATCCCTAGCTCGGCTCTTTTAGAACCAATTTCCATCTTTCCACTGACAGCTGCGAAGAGCTCCCCTTCACTAGGGCCAACATCCCAGAGGCTATGCTATTTGTTCAACTCTCTCGCACGGGGCGGATAAAGCTTTTTCAAAAAGAATAGACAAATATAAAATAAAACTAGCTATGGGCATTAGGTATAATAGAAAGGAAGCTTGGAATGTTCAATCAAAGAAATGAAAACAAATACTTAGGCAGAAGCAGACTGCCGATTCGAACCTTTCTTTATTAGGAGGCTCGGGAAAACAGGGCTTTCTGATAACTAATCACTGGAAGCACCCGATTCTCTCTACTCTGCACTTGGCCGGGATACCGAACTTAGGTGGGAACTTTTGCTATTGTTCAGTGAATGCCTGTAGAGAAGAGATGGAAGGTCAAGCAGGTGTTACCCTTGTAAAAGGTACAGGGACTATTTCGGCTTATTATGGAGCAACATTGACTATTTGATACATTGGCTATTTGCTACTTCAACCATATCGGCATTCTAGCGTTTGGTATAGGTACATGCAGGTTTTTCTCTAGAGAAACCCATATGTTTTAGCTACATTCCGCCTTCTCATCTAGTTTGGTTTGCTCTGCCCGGATCTGGTAACTGCTTCTTCTTTTGAAATAAAGTTAAGGATGAAATGGAAGAGATTCAATGGAATACAAGTATCTTTGCCTTCTTCGCTTATTCAATTTGCCCAATGTCCCAAGAATAGGTTGAGTGAGAAACCGATTACTGTCCTTCCAACTCTTCACAGAGCAGTAGATTCGGGTGCATCATCACATGTTACTGGTATGTTGGATGACGATCGGAATTCAAAGAAGAAAGAAGAAGGATTGGGGCCCGACAAGAGATAAGAATAGAGAGAGTGTAATCAAAGCAAGGGATAACGGTCAAGTGCACATTTCATTCATGTCAAGGCTATCTGAAAAGCAAGGGAAATCATGATTCATTGGCAAATCAGACAGATTTTAGAGCTATACTTGGCTAAAGCATAAGACAATACTGCGGTGAAAGCCTTAAGCCAGGAAAATCTCGAAATGTTAATGAATTATTGACCCTAGTCTAAAGGTACCAGTATCTTTCCCAAGCACCAACTCGCTTTCGATTTTATATGTGGGCTCCCTTTTCCTTGTGTTAAAAGTGCCAACTTCTTAGTTTTCGTACTTGAATTCGGAATTGGCAAAACTTGATCCTATTTGACCTACTGTATAGATAGCCCTATTTAATAAGTTGCTCCTATTTTGGTATTTTGTGAAGGGGTTAGTGGAGGAGGTAATGGAGTAGGTGTTTCTGGTCGTGGCTTCGGTGGTACTGGTCGCGGGACGGGTAGCTCGACGGTGGTAGGTGCTGGTCGTGGGGGAAAGCCCAGTCACGTGGTCGTGGTACTCCGACTGAAAAGAGGGGAGGTGGTAGGAACAGTCTAAGGGGCTAGGTTTGAATCGTTAGTACTAGTAGGAATCGCTTCTTCTACCCTTCTCTTATTCGCATTTCCTGCTTACTATTGAAAGAAAAGCTCATGGAATGCAAGGAGTGCAAATAGTGAGTTGACTGCTATAGTATGTAGTGCTTAATGACAGGAATCTAAGGACAAGAGAGTATGGTCGAAATAGTGCTTGTTACTCACTCGCTATTTTGGTGCTGGTTTGACTAATTAGCTTTCGTAGTGCCCTCTTTTCGTAGATTGGAAGGACCCTCGCTAGATATGTTGGTGTAGGGAATTCCTGTTCTCTTTCATAGATAGGAGGGGCATGCGTGCTTACAGCCTGTTCTCACATATAGATAGTGGGACATGCGTGCTTAGAGATAGTCGAAGGTGTAATCTTTCAAAAAGTAGTAAGTAAAAGAATCGCAACTCGCTCTGGATGGATATTTAGGTACCCTCGCCCTATTATGGATTTTGACTAGTGTATGGAAAGAGAATCGTGTGCCCCATACATAGGAAAGATAGAATCATCCTACTGCATTCCTTCTCCGGTCCTTTCATGGCCCATGCTGTTCAAAGGCTAATACAGAAATAGGATTACTTACGAGCTGGGATGGGATGTAGAGTATAGCCCAGAGTTTCTTAGTAGGAATACAACCTTAATGGAATTCGGAATGGGACTTTAGCATTTCCCTCCAGCAGCACTTTGTTTGGGGATGGTTGATTGCTTTTTGATTCTCTAAATCCAAATCCTGCCTCAATATTTTGGATTGATCAGACCGCCTATTGTAGAAGAGATTGCTTGCTCAAAATAGTACCGCATTTGTGCTTAAGAAAAGGCTTTCTTGTCCGGGGTCTATATCCACTTTTAATACACCACGCACCCCACTATCAAAAACTTCTCTTTCAATTCTAAACAAAGAGAAAGCTCAGGCGGCTGCTCAACGAGGAGGTTCATGCTTGTTAACTTACACTTACTTTTAGCACTTCTCTACCAGTTCTCTCTCATCGTGGGCCAAGCAGTTCTCTCTCATAGATAATAATCTCCAGCTCTTAGCACCGGTTTTCACTTCGTGTAGCAGCTTCTTCTTTTGTCTACTCAAACACTTCATCCATGAGAACCAAGTTTTGATCCATGATATATTCTAAAAGTAAGAGCAACTCTATTAATCTACATACCTTCTCTCTGGCCACCATGTTTTCTCCGAAGGGTGAAGGCGGATTCTCAGAATTGAAAATAAGGGCGAAGGATACATACAATATGCCGGGTCTAAAGTGAAGTAGTACAGACACAGGAAATCTTAGAAAAACTTAGAGAGTCTCCATAATCTAGACTTCTCGGTTTCTTAATCGGTGTCTATCTTACTAAGATACTGGTGCAGCTTAAGGTGCTGGTGCTCCACCCCACTCTAAGAAGTATGACTGTGATTTGCCAATACCCAAATGGGTAGTGTACTGCTCGCACCCCTTCTTATTAATTCTGACTTGTTTGCGCACACAACCTTCCTAGAACTTTCTGACCTGGATCCAACCAATGAAGGAAGATGTATGGCCTCCCTCGAACAAAAGAAGGAAGTATGGGAGTTTACCGGTAGGCAATGACCACTGCCGAAGTCAAGTGCTCAGCTCAAAGAAAGAAGGGGTTGGTCTATAAGCTTCACCTCCGACCTGTGCTATCCATTCTAGTGCGCCGCTTTTCCCAACTCCACGGTTCCTCTCATCTTTCTTGTCGGAGAAAGCCTGTCATCCCCGAACAAGACGCTCTTCCTCAAGAAAACAACATTTCTCTTAAAAACCTGATTCCTTGTTGAGGCTGGCCTACATCGGATGGGCTTCAGTCCAACCTCCTTCCAGACTCTCCCCCTAGCAGGATGTAGGATAGTGCTATAACCCAATCTAGCAGATAGATCTAGCACCGAGACAGAGATAATTCAGCTCCTTGATTTAGCTTAACACGCTTCTCTTTCTATTCTATAATCAACACCATTCTTGGATATCTTCCCTAGTCACCTTTAGATTCTTCGGTATCTTCCCTCCCCTAACCCTAGTTACCTTTACTTTTGCATCTGTAAGCCATCCCCCACTCCCTCATAACCTGGGGGGAAAGGTATCAAACACACTAAAACTCAATCCAGAATGAGCGCACATATTGTTTTATAAACAGGGATCCTTTATAACATCAGCTCGGGGATTTATACTTCACACTACTCCACTGCTTTTTTTCTCGCACTCTCATACCAGTTTTTCCATACTTCCCGAAGGAAAAAAAAAGAAATAAGTATGACCAAACCGAGAGCGAGAGCGAGAGGAATTATATCCAGTGGGTGAATGGCAAATGGATCCAGCGGGCTACCCGCAAAATGATCCATAGCCTGAGGGGTTTCGAAAGGGCGAGGAGCGTCATGAATGAATAGCAACCTGAGGGGCATCAACTGGATTGGCTGGGCCGGCTTCCCCTGTGCTCCCCGCTGCTTGCTCGCCTCCTTGACCTCCATTGGCTGGGATACTTCTTCCCAAATGATCTATAGCGCGAATAAGCCCTATGTATGGGCTCTGCGCTACAGTATCTAGATTAGCCTCCGCGAAAAAAGCTGCCATTTCCTGGCCAATATCAGTGATGGACCTCGTAGGAGCCCCAGAATGGCTGGATGGGGCACAAATAGTCCGGGATCACCCGCATTTACGACACGTTCCAATCTCAATCCCATTAGAACAGAACTACATCTTTTTCAGCTCAGCTCCCAAAAGAGAAAGGGAGACTTTTTATAGGTTGGCGTCGGTTTTGCCGACGAAAAGCAACGAAAAACTAGAACATTCTTTCTTCCATGACAAAACAAAATGCTAGTTGCCTCGTAACGCATACACTGGAGCGTCGACGAGGGCCAATGAGACTTTCCTTTCTTTGCCCTTAATTCTACTACGGTGCTGCAAATTCGCAAGCTGATCCTAAGTAATCGTTGTTGTTCATTGGATTCCTCCGGAATGACTTCGTTAGGATTGAAGAATTGCTGCAATTCTTCCTGAATAGACTCGATTCCCCGCCCCGCGTGAAATGTCTAAGACGCAACGGAATCGCTACGCTATGTTTCTATATGAAAATATATGCAAAACCAAAGTAAGTCCAAAGGATCTTGCTCGCTCCAACGGGGAAGTGCTTGGTCTACGAATTCTACTAGCTGCCCCCGCTTTCGCTACTCTTAAACGTTTGCATGTGGACCAGAGAATGGAGATGAGGATTTAGCCATAACTTGACAGCTTCTTTAGAATTATTGAACTGAACTCGATCACCCGAGGAAAGCGAATAGAGCTAGTTGCCAAGGTAGCTGGGTTACGAGATATCCCACCGCCTGTGAAGAATAGGAAGAGCCATGCATGCCTTTCTTGGCCACTTCACCGGGCGCTTATGAGCCGATTTCACTAGCTTTAAAGAGTTTTTTTGGCACAAACAACGAAATAGTCCTTTTGGATTGAGCATTTTAGGAAGATTCAATATGCTTTTTTTTTTCAACTATTTAGTCATATCTTTTGATAGGAAGTTCTAAATCGGGGGATATACAGTAAGACTCAAAGGATCCAAATTCGTCTTTATTTTGAGAATTCCTACAGCAACGTTATACTTCTTTTATACGATCTTCCATACGAATCCGGCGCGGGTAAGAGTGCTTACTTAAAGCTTAGTAAGGTTATTTCAATCTCTTTATTTAGCATCCAGAGAAGTAATGTTCTTCGAGGAGTAAAGTAACTTATTCATCTAAAAGACCTAGTATAGATTAAAGATATAGCTGCCTCCCTATAATTATTATTTTCTTTTAAGTATCACACTCTCGTTGATTCAGACCATACGCCGGCTTCATAGTTCAAGTAGTTACCAGTAGTTCTCTCGGGCACAAATAATGCACTTACAGACTAATGAAATATAAAGGAGAAGAGGGGTCTGGGTATGGGGATTGCTTGGTCCTATGCTAGCTGAGACAGGTAAGCGGCGCTATTTCAAGCTTTGGATAGATGAGTGATGAGTCAGTCTGGTTCGAGAAGATCCGTCATTGTGTAATAGGTTATCTTTAGGAAAAAGAACTAGACATATATGTTTCAGCCTGCTCTGACCTAGCCCAAATGGAGCTACTTACTCGTTGATTGGAAATCAAATCTTCAAAATTAAGACCAGGCGGTATGGATGGGAGTCTAGCACAGTGGTAGAGCGGTAGCGGGACCGAAGCATGAGCCTTATAAAAGCTAGGATTCGCGAAGTCAAATGTTCAAGAAAAGACGGACGGAAGGTGATAGAGTTACCTTGCTTCCTAAGTAGCCCTCTTTCTCCACAACAAAACTAAAAACAAACAATGAAAATGACTTGAATATTGAAAGTAGCAAGGTACTCCACTACGGGTACGGAGGCCAGATAGAAGGATTGAAGAATCCTGATGTGCAGTTCCGGGGAAGTGAAGAAGGAGACGATGGGGAGGGAGATGGTGAGGAGACGATGTTCCAATGCAGTAGGGTTGCCGTTTCCTCCCGCCCCGGGGAGGGTCCTTTTTTTTTGTACTAATCGAGCTTTACCCAGGGCTTCTTTGGGCCAACGCACAAGCTATTCTTGAGGGTGCCGAAAGAGCCATTTTTCTTGGTGCAGCTGTTTTGGCTCGCAATAAAGCAAGGGTCCTGATCGAGCAAGACTACGTCCTATCTATCTACCTCTCCAAACACAATATCTTGAGTACCTATGATGGTGACTACATCTGCTGGCATGTGATGTTTGGACATAGAATCGAGTCCTTGTGAATGGGCAAAGCCAGGTGCTCTTATTTTACAACGGTAGGGACGATTACTCCCATTACTGACAAGAAAGACACCAAATTCACCTTTAGGTGCTTCAACTGCGGTATAGGTAGAGGAGCTGGTACGGAAAAACCTTCTGTATAAAGTTCGAAATGGTGAATTGAGGTAGAGTAGACCGATGATCCGGTAGTCATTTGGCCGGCTATGGAAAGAAAAAGCTTGCATCTGCTCCCCCTAAACTATAACAGGTCCCATCTCTCTCCAAACCTAACGTGGTAGTTTCCCATCATAAGGCTTTCCATCTATAGATTGATTGAGCCATTACCCACCAAGGATCCCATTCGTTCAGAACTCAGTTGACTGCTTCTATAGATAAGGCGGAACGTCCTTAGTTCAGCATTATAGCACATAGTCTCCGACGCTACTACAGCGCTTCGCTAACTCGAAGCGCCTCGCTATGAGAATGACGCTTCGCTAACGCTCGGCTAAGTCGTCGAACCCTCGCGCTGACCATTCGCTTTCTCAGTAGCGAAAGCGCTTCTCTTTGCCCCTTAACTTAATCTTAATTTAATAAAGTATTTGGAAAAGAAAGAGATTCTTGGTTTTATTGCTCCCGCTTCCTCATCTGCGCTCGTCAAGCCAACTTTGCTTTTTGGGAGGTGAAAGAGGAAGCGGACATTTCGAAATGACAGCATCGAAGATATCTATATACACAGGAACGCTTATTCCGGACTGCGTTCCGGAAAAAGTAGCCTACTTGACAGAAAGGGCGGGCACTCTCGGCTCGGAGGTAGGCACTCTCGTCTTTCAACCCCACCGTCACTTTGAATTTAGTGGGGGCACTGTTTACTTACAAGCCTCTACGAGTTGCAAGTGAATGGGGCCGGTGCGTGTGAACGGAAGGGTTCATCAAGCCATTTTAACCCCTAAACAAAATAGGAAGAGGGGTACTTGACTAATAGGGGGCAATTGCATCGCACCTGACTGTGAGGGACCTCTTGATACCTTATGTTCACTTCCTAACTAGTAGCCGGTTTCCTGTCGCGGAAGCCTTTTCCCAGTGCGCGGAGCCCCAACGAGGAAGGTGTTAGTGCTTTCTCATGGGGTCAATAATGCTAATCCCTCTTTTTGTGCCGGGAAGAAGATAAGAAAAGGCGAAGCCTTCTCTTGGTTTCCCAACCTGTTGCTTCTAAAGGCTGCCCTCTCTCGGCTGGATTTTGGTCCAGCCTACTACGAGGATCCCGTATCCCGTACATCGTCTTTCTCCCTCCTGGGTTCCCGTGGTTCCTATGCCGCCGCGTTTCCCGGTCCTTTTCTTTTAGTGCTTCGACCCGAAGCGATAGCTTGACGCGTTTTCCGTGGATAAGATGGCTGCGCTCCAGCTCACTAAAGAATGGGACGGCAGTGGTCCGCCGGCAAGCTCGTTCTGATCTTGGACGCAGTACATTGGAATCCTGAAGCACCACCACGAACGCTACCGCGCGTGCGCCTGCGGTGCGGTAAGGCACCACCCTGTTGTGCCAGCAGCCAACTCCGGCGTGTCAGCTTAGTTATCCTCATCAAGCCACAACCTTGATGTCTAGCTTCCCAACTGGTAGACGGTTCCCTTTCCCCCCGGATCAATGAAGAAGGGAGAAGTCAGTTGATTCTTCCGAAGAACCGGAAGCGAAGCGCTATGCCGGGGCGAGGGGACGGGAAAAGAAACTGCTCCGAAGAAAGATATTGGGGTTCCCAATGCTTCTCCACGCCCAACGAGATGCGCCAACCTCGGGATGCTTTACTCCTAACCCCACGACGGTTCCGAGACGGAGCTTAACCTGAGTCTCGGTTAAGAACGGCGATGATCTACGTTTCACACGGCGCACGATTCATGGATAGTTTCATTCGAGATCGTGATGGAGGACATAGCTTACGATCATCGGCTTTGATCATGCCACTAGGCATTTGATTAGGACATTGCACAATGATCCGAACACTTTGTCGCATCTCTTCGATACGAATACAGTAACGATCATAGCGATCTCCTCTGGTACCATACTGGTACGTCAAGATCCGATTGGTCATGAACATCGTAAGGTGCTGCTCTTCGCGAATCCCAGCATACCCCAGGTTGGGATGGGTAGGCCCACCACTTCACTTTTTCACTTTCACTTAGGCCCGGGCCAAGTCAGTGGGGGACCCTGTCGGGCTCCTTCCCCCCCAAAACAAACTGTACGTGGAGTTTCCCTTCATACGGCTCGAATCATTCTCAGATGCCCCGAGAGGCATCTTTCCTTATGATCTGGTGGTTCAGCAAACGAGCACCGGCCGCAACAGCAAGGAACTATGACCAATAGAGTCAGGACACAGAGCGTCATACTTCTTTATCTTGTGATGGTTGAGGAGTTTCTTTCTCAGAGGGTGCGGGACGCTTGCGGAGTCCGTACCTTCCGTACCACCACAGGTCGTTCTTGGGCAGATCCCGCTCCTAAACATAAGGGAGGGATAGGGGGAAAGGGGCCGGGCCTATCATATAAATAGGGTTGTAGAAAGACCACGTATTTTCATTCGACGTTCCGGGGCGCCCGATTCGATCAACGAATTTGGCGAGCTGATCTGCTTTGATCCAGGAGAAAGCCCAGTCAGCCACCTTTTCGGTGCAGGTCACGTGACCTACAGCTCGGCCTTCGCTTTTTGAGACTTCCTCTACCCACATCTCTATGTGCCCGCAGCACTTTCATATGGAGAAAGATGGGCTTACCATGTTCCATCAATAGCACCTAACCTATGCCGATTTTGGCGGACCGTGCTCCACCCCGGTGAACTCATGCGGTTCCGACGTGCCCAGAGGCCAGAGGCGAATCCGTTCACGGTCCGTAGGACCAACACCATTCGAAGGTTGATGGCCCGCCCCGCCTAGAATAGGAATCTTTGACTGGGCTTACACACATTCGCTCACTTACGCTGTCCCCCCTCAGCTCACCCTAGCCCCGGGTACGTCGTCTCCAAGGCTTCACACAAAATCTTCACTGACAACATATGCATGCTTTTGTAGGGTCGGGCAGAACCGTTGTTGCCTGATGGGAACTTCCCCCATATTGCTATCAATGTCTTCATGTCGCACGACCTCTTAACATTACACCACTGAATCCCCAATCCTTTGCTTGCTGTGCAGTGACAGTACCAATATCCACTAATCGTTGTTTCCAGATACGGTTGCCGGTTGACATCTCTTCTAATTCGTCGATACGAGAAGCAAATTGTTGTGTGGAGGAATCAATATCTCGACATAAGCCAAGAGGCAGATCTTGTGCCACTCCACCAGGTCGTATGAAACTGGCATGCATCCTGGCTCCCGGGACTCTTTCATAGAATTCCAACAATTTCTCCCGCTCCTCAAAAGCCCAAAGGAACGGAGTTGATGCTCCCACATCCATAGCATGAGTAGTTGAAGCAGTGAATGATTTGAAATTCGAGTTATTTCACAGAATAACACTCGTATATATTGAGCTCGTAATGGTACCTCACAATTCAAAAGTCTCTCTACGGCTGAAGAATGAGCGTGTTCTTGGGCCATCGTAGAAACATAGATAGGGTCAACGACGGAACGAACAACGAAACTTTACGACAGCTTTTTCGTACACGTTCACTTGCATCACATACACAAGTGCTCTCTGAACGTGCAATAAAGGTCACCCATAACACGGCTCTCCCACTGGAGTTACCTTAGCCCCGGGCCATGCTATTCCATGATATTGGAAAAATGGCAGCCTAACTACTTATTATCATCGTCTTGAAAGCTGGGCGCCTTTTGAATATGAGTGGGGCTCCTAGTCTAGGCGGCGCCTTCGTGGAGCCAAACCGAAGGAAGAGCAAAAGGGCGAGGCCACACCCGGCTTCGAATAGGAGGGGGGCTTAGCTCTGGATCCCGCCTGCTTGCAGAAATGAATGGATCAGAAAGGGGGCTGGGTTCTATTTCCGGCCGGGCAGGAGGTGAAGGCCAGAAGAAGAAGAGAAGTGCGCCTTCCCGGTAAGGAAGAGGATAAAAAGGTGCTGTCATCTATCTCGACCTGTTTCCCGAGGCGTTGGAAATGAAGACCGGCTCAGAGAATCACTGGCGTGCTTTCTCTCCCCCATCGTTTCGCCAACAAAGAAGTCATCCTTGACTTGACGATTGACCATTCCATCCCTACCGAGCCGCCTCTTCGAAGTATTTACCTCTGCCTTTATTTTTTTCTCAAATAAAAAAGAAAAAATCAAGAACCTCGTCTGTGATTTAATCGGCCCTAAGGGAGTTTACTCGACCCATTCTCCAGTCTCCCGCACTGCTCAAGTGTGCGACTCCGTATGAGGACCTCCTTCCCTTTTGCTCTGCCCACTCTCCGTTCACACGGTTATCAAAGCGGAGGAAGGGTGGGCAGCAGGTACCACGAGCCCTCTGTCCCACACATCTATCAAGAAGCAAGTGTAGTTCACCGGTTCCACCGAATGCTCCTATCTCTCGGCAAAGATCGTGTGAGTGTGCAGTTATGCTTCGGATGCTTCGCCATGGAATAGATCGACTCAGTTCCCCTTCTTTTCCGGTGCACTCGCTTATATCTCCGACACACAAGGAAGGACGCGGTGGGAAGAAAGCAGCCCTAGCCTCTGTCCGGTCGATCATTCCGCTGGCATCTTGCATTCACGCCTCCGTTTGACTGCCGCTCGGGAATGTAGTTGTAGATACGTGAGTCTTAGTGGGTCGTTGGCTCCACCTCTTATCTCCTTCTACGACATGCTGTAGTCGTCGCCATATTCAATATGTCACTTAGTCATATCTGCCTCGCTGCGGGTCAGCACCCCCGAAAGAAAGGGAGGGAGGACTTCATTCAGTGACTCCGCGATCGCCCTCTGAACGATCAAAATAAGGTAAAGCTTGAAGATAAGTTTTGTACTCGATTAATTTCTCAGTCCCTCTAGTCGGGTGGGCGCCGGCCGGCCGGATCCCCCTGAAAACCGTACGTGCGGGTCTCCCCGCATGCGGCTCACGCCATTTGAGGTGGCCCAGCCCAGCATTCATTCGCAAATCCTGTAGTGAAATTGAGACTGCTCGACCAGCAAGAAAACGGATGCGCGTTAGCGCAACGGCTTTCGCGCTAGTTGCTCAATCCCTTGCTTGTTCGGAAGCTAATTCGCGTGTAGGCAGCGCTGTCTGTCTACCGTTGACTGTATCTATTCATTGATACATTGGCTCGCTCCCCCCCTCTTTTTCCAAGAATGAATGAGCTGCTCGGACCTTCCATTTCCGTCAAATGACCCGGCTTCCCCTGGCTCTTCCACCGTCCGGGCTCCCTTTCCTCCCTATGCTCCCCGGCGCAGGCCCACCACGCTTCGCGCCAGCGGCGTTTTCGCCAGACGGTCTTTGCCAGTAGTGCCATCCTCCCCGCAGGCTGTCTGTATGGGTGGGTTGTCCCTTGCTGCTACGTTCTGTTAGGTGCTATGAATTACAGGAAATTAAGTGGTTGACTTGGACAGCAGGCGGGTTACACGTTCCACTGTGCCGAGATGTGAGGTGCAGGTGGTGATGATCACCCCGGGGTATGCGCTAGCGCCCTTGACGGCACTCCAGGACCCGCCTACGCTCGTGAAAACCCAGGTCGGTCCTCCGACCAGATGTGTGGATAACGAGGCCACCTTCACAACCTTCTCCCTTCTATCTTTATCCAAAGTCAGGTAGAGCGGTTCGCTTGAGTTGCTCAACCGTCCCTTTGCCCGGTGCTCATGACGCGCTACGGAACCTCCACCGTGCTAGCGGCATAGGAGCCTACTCAGCGTCAGCGGCTTCGTGCCGCACTGGAGTGATCCAATATGTGGTTCCGCACGTTCCACCACTTCTCCGTTCATTTCCAATACTGATCGTGAAACACCATGAGCAGCAGGATGTTGAGGTCCGGAATTCGAAGTGAAATTCTTGATTTGCCCGTTCCTAGTCGTCATGGGAAAGAAATAAGAAAGAAATAAGAAAGAGATTATTCCCCTAGAGCTTGTCCAGTACCACCAGTACTCAAAATGCATCTCCGCGCGTCTACCTGGCGCTTTTATTAGCCGCCTTGCATGCAAGCGAAGCGCTATTGGCGGCAATTAATAGCTCACTGAGCGATGATTGATGCAGTCAGTCAGTGCCCTCGATTATTCCAGATAGAAGGATCATGGCGCCCCGGAAGCATTCCATCCAGCAGCAGCATCTCCTTCAACCACGCGAGGACAAAACTGATCTACATTCGAGCGTTCACCGCACAGAGGCGATCTCGAACACTACCTATGATAATAAATCCAAAGGAAAGGTCCGATAAAATGATTCAATCTGACTTTATTGGTATTCTGGATTGAGTAAAAAAAGGGATATATGAAGTTCAAGGCCTTGCCAAAACCGTCATGGCCCTATTATGTATAGGCCGTACTAAGCCAATAGCGAATAACAAACTCTTTCCTGCTCCCTCGACCTTAATTCACTCCCATCCTGTCAAGCCTCAGCTGCCAGCGCATTGTATCTATTGAAATGTGGCAAATTGATACAAGTAGCTAAAGATCTCGCATCCGACATCTCCGGCCGAACGGTTAGGCAACACTAGGGCGCCTGGGTTTCCGTTTACCAAACAAGATGTCGAGAGGCGAACTCTGTAATTCCCCTCCTGCAAAAGTGATAGCGGCTGTAGCATCCGTGTGGAAGAGGGTAAGCTTTCGGCAACACCTTTTTCAGATTGGAAAGGATGAATACTTGTGTTGGGTCCTGCAGACCAGGATAGCCTCAGATCAAAACCTAAATGTGCCAGGGGTTGATCATAGAAGCCAGGGCAATAAGTATTCAGGAATTTGAGCGCTTATGTAGCTAATAACTCTGCCACCTGAATACTTGATTCATTAAGGTCGTCACCCTATACCCGGAAGTCTCTATCGTTTTCTTTGTCTGTTAAGCTTCACAGGGTTAGGACTCCTTAAATCAAACAGCAATCGCTGTTTATCAACCACTCACGGCGACACCGAGATCTTCGACTTAGCTCCCACAGGTCATCCACCCGGGGCGGAAGATAACGAAAGGGAGACAAAGTCCTAACTAAATCAACACACAATAACCTAAACCTTCTACCCATTCCATCCATCATATCCGTCGAGTCGAGGAGATTCGTTCTTATCTATAGATAAGGCAAGAGAGAACTTATGCCCTCGCGGATGGAGAGGGATTCGAACCCCCGGTATTCCTATCAATACTTCGGTTTTCAGACCGACTCTTTCAACCGCTCAGACATCCATCCCTGCGCTCGCCCGCCCTATCTATCTGCGCGCTGGCAGGTAGGGGCAACTCTATGTGATTCGCTACGCTTACTTGCGCCCCACCCCGTAAGCGGACTCTATTGCCTAGCGGTTAGCGGCACTTTTCCGGTAGTACGAATCGCTACGCTTCGCTTCTTTCTATATGATAATATGCACCGTCGGTTGCTGCGCTCCCTGCGGGTAATAGCAAGAGAGTGAAGAACGAACGATCCTCAGTCAGCAGTGAATGAGTCCGACTCGAGTTCGTGAGTCAAAGGCGTGGCAAGAGAGCGAGTTCGACTCGCGAACGATCCGCAAGTGAAGGACCGATCCTTTAACGCCAGTACTGTTGCGAGACTGGTACTTGGCGGCTCACGAGCAACATATAGACTAAGGTTGCCCATCACTCCCTCGCTCCTTTTTGAAGGCCCACCGCTCCCCCTTTCTTTAAGTATCTATCCCGGCTTGCATTTTGGGGCGAGTACTACAGTTCCTCCATAATCACACAGAACGCCCAGCTTCGCAGAGCTGCTCTCTCCCCAGTCCACAGCAAGGTGTGGAATCTGGATCTACTGTGTGTTCTGACTCTATTGGATCAAGTCAGATACTAAGCCTTCTACTACTACTACTTAGGTTAGGAGATAAAATGCTATATTTAAGAGATTGGACTCTCTTACTGTGTTTTTTCAGGGCTGTTCCCGAGCCAGGTTCCCTGGATCCATTCTGACCTAAATGGATGAATGAAGAAGGGGGCGAGCAGATACGACGGCCACACACACTTCTTTTTAGCCGAATAAAGCCGGATCTACTACACGGCTAGGATCAGAGAAAGATTGAGAAAGCAAGATCAAACCTACTCTACTGTCGATTCAAAAGGTAAACTGCCCCCGAAGACTACTTTATCAATGAATGGATCAAAGAAGGAGGCTCTATCTATGTCATCGTATATAAGGGAAGAAGCCCGCCCCTGATCGAAGAATGAAGAAGCTAGCCCGGGTAGACTTTAAGAGCTCTAGCTCTGCCTATCCGTCTCGCTCCGTCTTGGAGGTCATAGAAAGCTCTTTTTTGCCTAGCCTCGCGCCTGCCTCTCACCTGAAAGGAGTACCCGAACAAAGGGGGAAGCTTGGTTTAAGCATATTTCCCTCGCCCGAGGATACGAATCCGAGCTATTAATTGAAAAGGCAGGGAAGGATATCTCGGAACTACAGCCGTCTACTACTATTGAATCCGAAAGAGGAGCCTACAACTATTTAATTGATTTATTTCTTTCATTCGTGGGATAGCATCATTGGATAAAAGCGCTGGGAATCGTATTTACTACGTCGTATTGGCCTAAGCTGGTGCTGGAAAGGCTTCCCATTCCCAAGTTTACCCCGAGTAGGGAACCGTACCTGTTTTCCGACTTTCCGAAACCGAGTCAGGATGCTGCGATAGAGGATTTCATTTGATGAAAGCTATTGAATAACAAAAAGAATATTTCCATTGGTACCGTTCCCGCCATTTAGAAAGGAGGTTCCCTTGATCAAAAGTTGGGAAAGTTGGTATTGTTGTTTTGGTGAGTCCACAGCCGTGCCGTAGGATAGCATTATTCTATTTCATCCTGTGGGGATGACATTACAAATAGATCCCTTGCCCTGGTCTAGCGCTGGGAATCATAGGAGCAATTCGTATTGGTTTAAGCCGAGAAAAGGGACTATCGGAGGATGTGTCGAGCCGTGGCCTAGCCCAAGCTGTCGATGATCACCTAGCGCTATCAATTAACGTAGGGAACGTACGCTACTACGAATGGTTCTACACATGCCGTAACAAAGCTAAGGAAGCCGATCAATCGAGTAGGAACCAACACCGTGGCCGTTGTTCGAAAGTCAACCGTACCGTTGTTGGAAAGAATCGAAGCCGAGGACTCTACTACCCGGAACTCAATACGATTCAACCAAAGCAAGGCTTTGTTAGAGGAGCCGTTGGATACAACCCGGAAGTAGGAACCATAACCGAAACTAGACATATGAGCCGCAATCGGGGTAGCCGTTGAAGGGGAAGTAGTAGTGAAAGTTGGACTCTCTAATATTCTCCAGTCTATGGGCATGATTACTACAATTCAAATCATCCGATTTGCTTTAAGGAAGTGTGGGTGTGTACTACTCTTTATCTTCTTTTAGCAAATATTTGTAATTTATGTCCGCTTCGCCCCTCCCACCTAGTACTAGCTGGATTGCCCACCCAGTAATATTAATAAGCTTTCCGACCCTATCCTTTAGGCTACTTCCCGACTTCCCTAATAAAAATATACCATACCAAGTTTCCTAATCCTACTAGCTTGCCTTCCTATTTGAGAACCAACCTACTTGAAAGGCCTAGCCACAAGAGTGCCTCCCGATAAGTGGTTGTCTACTTCCTTGAAGCCCTACTTCCCTTGAGAATTTCTTTAAACAAGTATTGGCGTAGGAAAAGGGGATTCTATAAAATTAGAAAAAAAAAGCATGTGCTTTCGCTATCCCGGTATTCGCTCGCAACGCAAGTCTCGTATTATTCGTACTTCTAGCGTAGAGCTCGTACCTCTATATACGCATTTCTCTAGCGCTAGGTTCGCCTATTTCTGGTTTAAGCATTGATTTCCCAGCTATATTAGAATAAGCTGTTCCGCTGTTCCGAGGAGAGAGATTTCGAAGCCTTTGATGCACCTGGCTGACTGAATCAATGAAGTTCAATTGGCGGCTTTGTCGGTCAATCACCCGTGGCTACTGCTCTCTTCTCCCGCCGCTTATTCATTCAGGCAGTGGATTCGAACCACTGAAGGATTTCGAGTCCTTTGCTCTAACCACACAAACAAGGATTTGCAGTCCTGGGAACCTTTGCTTATTCAGGGCTCTTCAATAAGCAAACTGGCATTTTTTATCATCTTTTCACTATATTCTATTTGCGATAGATGGTGATCAAAGAGCTTCTTCTTGCAGCGGGGCATCTTGGATCGGGCTTTCGCCCATTGAAGACCTTGTCTTGTTGTGGAGCCCGGGATAGAGGAGTTTTCTCTCTTTCTTGGAGTCACCAAGAGTGTGGGGAGAGGTGGATCTTCAATCAAAGGTAGGAAGTTAGTCTTGCTTGCCATCGTGCCTCTTTTGACATGCCCCCTATTATCGGGATGTTCACCATGATTCCTTATTCTGGGTGCTTCCCATTGTACGGATTCCTTTTCTTTGCTTTTCATATTTCTTGGGAAAATGTATTAGATCCTTGATAGACGCCCCCCTCCCTTAAGACCAACTGCTAGAGTTACCTTCCCGCTCCGGAGTTCACTGACCGCTTGGGCGAGGGCAGGATGCGGGTACCATGCCAGGTTGGAAGGCTAGAGTCAGAAGTTGAGTTCTGAGCACGGGTTTGATAATTCAAAACTTCTATTTTTACTGCTACTAAGGTTCCGGATCACATTTAGGTCAAAACGTGCCTAGAAATGGAATTTCCTTGATTACAGTCTGCCCTGGAGCATACGTAGCTCCATTTTGAACTTCTGCCCTTCTCTTCTGCCTATTCAGAAATCTTCTATCTATCAACATAGCATTATAGATCGCGTGAGAAGTCGCCCGCCCATTTCCAGAGTTCTACGTCTGTCCTGGCTCCTTTCATTCCATGCATTCCTTTCCATGCATCATAGTAGTCTTCCTCTCCTTTTTGTCCCAAGCATTCTCCTCATTCTATTCCATCCAAGGCTCCTCATTCATCCATCGGATAGGACGCCAAATCAGTTGAACAAGACAGAGAACGATGAGAAAGTTTTCTTGGTAGCCTTGGTCTCTAAAAGGGGTTCTATCCCTCTTCCGTCCGCTTTCTTTTTTTTGCACCCAGAATCTCCTTGAAGTAGAAAGGGAAAGCCACTCGATCACAGCCTGACTTCCTCCAGATGAAAGCATTGGTAGTGACGACCGACTGTTTTATTCTTCTTCTTTTCTTTAGACATTTTTTATTCTCCTTTTTTCTTATCCGCGTCGAAAGAGATCGATCGGGGTCAACTAGCAACCTCTTGGAAATGATCCGCCTTCCAACCTATAGAAGAGACTTAAGGTTCAAAGATTTTGATTCAATCGAATCTACTCCTGCTATACTCCAAATATATTTAAGACAAATCCGCCTCATCAAAACGGGGGAAGGACGAATAGGAAAGGAAATAGGAGACTTCTACCTTGAGATCTGCCTAGTAACCTCCGAGGGATTTTGATACAAAAAGACCAAACAAAATCTTGATTCTCATTACAAAGTGCAGCCAGCACACCTATTTCCCCTTAGCTGGTAAAGGCTCATCATTCAGTCAGGGCTTTCTCGGACCAACCAACTACTTACTATATCTAATTATAATGGATCCCTGTCGGACAAAGTTTAAGGTTTTCTTTCAGCAAGAGAGAGAAAATGAGGAAAACCGGGAGCAGCGGGCGGCAGGACTCGAAGCAAGAAGTTCGGTCTGTCTCCCATTTCTGGTTCCCTTCTCCCGGCCGGAGTGTTGAATCAATGGCTCTTGCAACGGCAGTCTTCTTTCTTTTCCACTTTGAACGCATGGTTTTTGGCTTTCAACAGTCTCTAATTACCTTGAGACCCTCTTCTTGAATGAGCCAATATGAACTGGTAGATGATAATGCTAGAATGAATCAGAAATAAGTGATTTGATGGAAGAAAAATGCAAGAACGAGCTAAAAGCCCTTTCTGGAACCAAGCAATGCCCGCCCTGAGAGCTGCCGCGATGACGTGGAACCTACCACCTACCCCCCAAAGAGATGGGATAGAGCGAAGCCCCGCTTACTTTGATTCTACTAAAGCTAAGCCTAATATTGCAATGAAGCTAAGAATGAGTCAGTTGTGCTACTGCTTCCATTCCTCGCATCAGCTTGAAGAGCCATATTGAACAACTATAAAGAGCATCTACCACTGCTCGGATTAGCCTCCCTCCTATCATTCTCATAAGGATTGGCTTCCGCTTACTTTAGGTCTTGACTTCCTATCGGGATAGACAGCTCAGATTACATGCTTTAGATTGAAGCTACTGCTCCTCTTTCTTTCATTAGTGCACCTCTTATTCTTCATCCTATCCACCATAGAATACTCTCTTCCAGTCCTTTGATCATATAGCCATCCATCTTTCATCAATGAAATGTTCCGTATGGGTAGCAAATACACATATCAGAAGAGCCAACCCGAAAGCACTTGCTTCAAAGAAGAAGCAGTTACCAATAAATTCCTGTTTCAAGTCTGTATATCTCGATAGAACCAATTCCAATCCAGGTAGTGTGAACAGAGGATGTGGAAGTTCTGTTTCCTTGCCTTGGCTCTAGAAGTCCTGTCGGCGGACATAAGACGGAACCCCGGTGGTTTGAAGGCACGTAGCCACAGTGTCTAAGATTGAGCAGGCGGGTACGGTTTCGGAAATGACATATTGAATAGGTCTGTATACCCTCAAGGGAGTTCGTTCCATAGAGATCTGACTTAGAAAAGGAAGCTCTGCTAAAAGCTAAATCGCTAATAAGTTCAAACATCAAAGGTACCTGTCTACATCTACCTACCCTAAGCTACTAAAACATCATCAACAACAACATCGGAAACTAGATGAATAATTGAAACAATCGGGATGGATTCAGACTGAATTCAATCAACAGACAATAGAACTTAAAGAGTGCTTGTGCTATTCGATGAGCTAATCTTCTCTCTTGTATTGTGAGCGGTGCAACCTACCGGCAAGGAATGGAAAGTTACTAATTCCACAATAAAGGCTCGACATCCTTGGGGTGATCTCGTAGTTCGTACGGGGTGGAGACAATGGGCTCGGTCCATGGATTTTCCTTCCTTTTGCCACATTTCCCTCAAAGGGTTGAAGGGAGGAGATAGTGCATCAAGCTATTCGCAAGGGCCAACTTGATCCTCTTACCCTGGGATCCCAGATGAGGGAAGCCTAGGAGAACCGCCTACTCCAACTATAGTACATACTAGATCTGACTAACAGCCCATCCTACCTCCTCTACCTGTTTTAGAACCTATCTTTTGTCTTAGTAGAGTCTTTCAGTGGCATGTTTCAGTCCTCTTTCAACTCGGTTGGTGTCTCCTGTCCTCCGGTTCTTCTCTCGTCTTTCGTACATCTACAACATTCCATTCTACTTACTTTGGTGTAATGGAAATGAAACGAGCCTAAGAGCAGAGTAAGTAAGGACTTTGCCTGGTTTGAACTCCAAAGTCATTTACGCCCTGTATTTCCTTTGATTCTTATAGCCTTCGTGTCAAGCGAGCAGTCCAATTGCATCAATAGCAGCAGCTTTTATCTCCGCATTCACTAAACGAAATGCGGAACCTCATGTTGGTAATTCCCTCAGTGCTCTACTGTCTTGAACTATTTTCTTTAGATGACATGGAGGCTTTAGTGCCACGTTCAAGCTAAAAGCTGTGAAAGCAAGTCAAGCAGTGCCAGATGATGATAAAATAGCGGCGCATCCTTCTTTTGAAAGTGACCAAACGGGACTTTGAAGCATAGTATCAGATGCCTTATTTTTTTAGTTAGGATCTCCTTCTCACTCCAAAGTATGGTTGGTGTATACTTGGCCTTTCCCACTGTAGTTTGGAGCTCACCCTTTATTTACACCGACCCAATCTACAATCAAAACAAATGTAAAAGAAAAGGTGATAAGAAAGAAATCTAGCGAAAGCTAACTGTCAGCTATAAATAAATGCTTTTGCTTTCTATCCAGCAGCTGATGCTTTTTATGTAGTAAAGAAGGAAATTTTTGGAGTTAGCACGGTACTGAGGTCTCTGGAGCGAGTGACGGATTATCTCTTTCGGAACATTAGAGGTTGTGGACAGCACTCATAGCTCCTCTATTTCTCAAGGATCTATGCTTCCTGTTTGCACTCTTTCTAGGCTGTCTTCCAGTGCGATAGAGAAGCTGGCAGTGAACGGATTCATCCAGCAAATGTGGCCATACTACTAGCTCTGGCTAGTCCTTGCTTCATGAGGTACATACTTCTTCCGGTCTGCTCTGTTGCCGAGCTTTCATTCTCGGACACCTACATTCCCAACAGGCTAGGGCAAATACATGATGTCGGAATGATTCCCACACCTGGATCGAATGCTCCGCCAAAGTAAACCTAAACAATTAATTGAAGGAAGTGTCGCCCGGCATCGATTTCACGTGTTGGTTGCCCAACCCGATAAGTAGTTTTTGAATGATTCGCGTTAGCCAGGAGTTAGAGATGTACTTTCTATTTCAATGAAGTAACCAACCAAAAGAGAGTGTTAGGTCTGGGCTAAAAAATCTTCCTATTCGTACTGGAAAACTGGAAAGAAAAGAACAAGCTGGTAACGAGTTCCGGTAGAAACTAGAGGCCCCTTCCCTTATACTCGCAGATGTAGAGAGGTTGCCTCTCTTCTTGTCTTGAACTGCGTAACCAAAGCGATTCCTGTTGATGGATAGGTCTGACGAGGGCCAATTTCAGTTCGATTCTGAAAAGTAGCATGCATATAAGCTGTTGCCCTAACAGAGTCTGTCTATTAGCCAATTTCTTCAGCCTTAGCTCAGTCTATTAGCTCTTGTTGCCCTTAGCTGCACTGGTGGGTGAAATTACAGTTTTGTTATGATAAATCACTCGTGGGATTGAAATCATTCGTTCGGGTCACCTCTTTTTTAAACACTTGACCAAGCCTATTTCTATCTAATCCGTTGGCTTCTTGACTTACCTTCCTTATTGCGCCTGCCCCTAATTGGAGCTCTTCTTATCTATTTCTATACCGAGAATAGCTTTATTGACGGGCTGAACGAACCCCTCACTTGGCTAACTCAACAATCATATGTCTGAGAGTCTGGTCTAACTAAGCGGATTGGAGGCGGGCATTTTCATTTCAACGTAGCAGTAGGGAAAGTGATTTCGGGGGGTTAGTACACATGGGCAGTTGGGACAGTTACAGGTAGTTAAGTTCGGTCTTATTCTTATGGGCAAGTGGTCCTAGAATCTCTCTTTCCTTCTCTAAAGTATAGCTTTACGAAACTAGAATATGAGTAAATATAGAAATAGAATAATAAGAATATCATATAGCCGTGTATTAGTAAGGATAGGTTTTGGTGAGTAGTAGTTCTTGGCATTAGTAAGCTAGCTTCACTAGACTATCTATGACAGGAAAATCGGTAACCTAACCTAGTGGAGTAGAAAATGAAGTAGGTCCTGGTATGATCAAGCTCTGTCGTGAGCCGGTGCTTGAACCGTGGTTGAGGCTGCCGATGCCTCTCACATTAGCGAAAAGACCTCCCGGCCGCTAAAAATAAGGCTAGCGAGCCCGCCTTCCCTAATGAGAAAGAAAACTAGAACTATTATAGCCTTGAGTATAAGCTGGGAACCTCTTTCAGACTAAAGAAATAAAGGAAGTAAAGCTATATTTCGATCCAAGCCCTAGGTTTGGCTCACGCCCGGAAACCGATAGTACAAGGGTCGGTGGAGGGGACCCTGAGACCTATGGGATGAGATTCTAAGGAGGACTGAGAAGGCAAGACGGATATCAAAGGATTCTCTTCGGTCAGGGCTTATATAGGCTCTTCAAGACGAATGGTATCGATGCACTGCTCTCAGGCGAGATTGAACACGAAAAAAAGGTGCATCAAGGCGTGAATAAGGAAGAACTCACCTTTCTCGGTTTTCAAATTGAGGACCAACTGTGCTCCGAAAGTGAGAGAAGAGATCTGACTCACCGACATCCACATCAAGAGAAACAGACGAAGCTGCTCAAGCAGAGCTAGAAACGGAAGCCGAAGCAGCATCCAGAGATTTGCATATTATATATGTGACCACATCAGGGATTAGCCCAGCGGTAAGAATGGAAGAGGATTTTTCGTATCACATTCGTACTGACTTAACAGGATCCGTCTCCCAGAGTAATATTATGACAGTCTCTCTTGCCCCCTTCCTACTTACTTGAAACAGGAATTTATTGGTGCTCAACTGCTTATTCTGCTTTTTCATGGTACCGGTATAGATAGATAGAAAGCGCATTCAATAGTTGTATTAGATAGTTTAGATATAGTGACCCACTAGTTCGAGATGCACTGACCTTGGCCATTGCCTGCTAACTACGGTCATTATATGTAAATTCGGATCGCACACCGGAAGCAAAGCAAAGATCAGGGGATTGCCAACTTGAATGAATGTAATCCGGTTACGGTTACGGTGTAGGGGAGATTTGTCCAATAGGGACATAACTAGTTGCTAAGCCCAGTCAGTCCAGTATGTATGGTATGTCCAGTAAGGCTAGTGAAGTAAAGAAAGTAAGG